>NW_026648172.1:0-57630 GCF_950295315.1 Erinaceus europaeus | reverse complement strand
AAAATACACCTGATGTTTTCATAGGAGACTTAATGAGGATTATAGAGCTCTATGCTAGGTTTGCTCTTAGATATTTTGGTTTAGATGTTTCCAGGGCCTCTTTTGTTACCACCTCCATTAGTATAATTGTATTTAGAAGAAAATTTAGGGGCTGGGAGTGGCATATAACTTACCATGCTCTTGGAGTTGGGTCCAGGTCCCCATTCCCCACCTATAAAATGAAAGCTTTATAACTGTTGGAGCAATACTGCAGATGTTTTTGCTTCTCCTTATCTCTCACATTCTATCAAAAGAAGGAAACAGAGAGAGACAGAGAGAGAGAGACAGGAAACAAAAGAAAAGTACTAAGGACCTCTTTAATTGTCAAGTAGTGCAGAAACTGGGTTATAAGTACATTTCTGGGGGAAAGAATAAAGTAAAATGAAGTAAAATATTAAGCTTTGCCCTAAAATTTACAATATGTAATTAAACTAGTCAAAATCTGCCTTCAAACAGTGCTATTCTACTTTATAGTACAAGTACCTTTAACAGAGCAATCACAGCTGATGATTTTTAAATGTCACAGTCAACTTTACTCTCATTGTTTATATAAACAATTACCTTTCATAATTATAATTGAAAAAAGCAACTTTATTTTACTTTAATTTATTCCGTCTTTAGTACTTTTTCTTTAAGTAGATATCTACGTCTGTGTTCACATTTGATCATTCTGACTGAAGATCTTAATTTAACTTACTTGGAGGCAAAGCTGGTGATAATAAATTCCAATTTCCTCAGCCATTTTTTTTTTTATTGAAGTAGAAGCTTTGCTTCTTTTAGAGTGTAATTTCATTGGATTTCCCCCTGAAGTTTGAAATAATTCAATATGCTTTCTTCTTGCTTGCAGTGGTATGTGACAAAAAAGTAACTTGTAATTATTAATCTTCTCTTCCATAGGTAGGGTGTTTTTCTTTCTTCCTTTCTTTATTTTTCTCCTTGATTCTTTAAAAATTTCACTGTCTCTGGATCAATGTAGACTCTGTGGCTTGATCTTTGCCATTAATTTTGGAAACTTCTCTGTGTTGTTTCATAAATCTTATTTTTTCTCCTTTGTTCTTTCTGGTGTTTTGGCTTTTCCATGTATATTTATCTTATATATTTAAAATTTTTCTCACAATCTTTTCTCATTTTTTTTCAATTTAATTTGAAGGCTAATGGCTTATAGCACAATTGTTTACACATGGGCTCATTTTCCAGCTTCAGATTATGGATGTCTGCAAAATACTCTCACTCTCAACCTATGACCCCAACCCCTCCTCCAAGAAGATCCCTCTTCCACTCATTCCCCTTTGTTCTTTACTTTGGTGCAGTATTCCAACCCCAGTCCTAGTCTCACCCTGTGCCCATCCTTTCTGACTTTGTTTCCCAAGTTTTATCTGTGTGTTCGGACAGCAGCCATTCTTTTCTCTCTTCCTGACACACCCCACCCAAGGCTTTCTCTCAGGCTCCAATAAAGGTAAGGCAGAAGCTAGGATTTTAGTTGCTGCTCTAGTCTTTGGACTTAGTTCATTGAAATCATTTACATCACTCTGTCCATTTTGTCTTCACTTTTCCAATGTCTTTGCTTCTTTTATTGCTGTTTGTATTTCCACCTCTATTCTATCACTGATTCACTCATTTAAAATTTGAGTTTGTTTGTTTTCCTGTAAGACTCTTTTCCATAACTCCTTTAAAGCAGGATTAGTGGTAGTGAATTCTTTCAGTTTCTGTATGTTTGGGAAGGTTTCATTTCTTCATATTTGAAAAATAACTTAGCAGGTTAGGATATAAATGGCTGGTAATCTTTATCCTCTAGTACAATGAACACAATGGATATTTTGTTTCATTCTCTTCTTGCTTCTAGTTTCTGTGGTAAGACATCTGGAGATAACCTAATGGTTCTGCCTTTGTTTATCAATTTTTTTTCCCCCTCAGTGGCCTGCATTAGTTCTTCTTTGTTTTTGGATAGTTTACTGTGATGTGTTCTGGTGTGGGTCATTGTGAGTTCTTTCAGCTTTACTTATACTTGTATTTTCAGCATTTTCCAGGTGTAGAAAGTTTTCTTCTATGATTTTTTAAATATAATTTCTGCTCCTCTCTTCATCTTGTGGATTTTTTTCTGATGGATTCTGATATTTCACCCAGAATTACTTCACTTTTCATGAGTTTTTTCTCTCCAACAAGCTTGTATCACAGAGCGTGGTGGTTTTACCTTCTAGTTCTGCTACTATGTCCTCTTACTGAATTCTCTTCTTTACAAGGCCTCAAATATAAGCACTTCAAGAGCCTCCTTTAATTCATGAATCTCCATTCAAACTTTTTTCTGTAAATTTTCTAGTTCTTTGGCGAAATGTTCTCTGAGATCATAGATCTTTGTTTATATACTTTAGCTGAAGTTTTGAGTTGCCTTGATAATAAGTATTCCCAAACACAAACTGACATGTTGCCCAAATCTGCTTCCATTATCCTCTTGAATATGGTATCTGCTATTCAGCCAGCAGGTGGCAATGTGTCTACTTGGTTTTGTTTTTGTTTTATTATGTCCTCACTGGATGGAGTAGGGAGGGGAGCATATTGTGTCTTCACTTGTATGTGTTTAGGCAGTGAGTTTTTGTTGTTTGTTTGTTTTTATTAGTGATTTAAAGGTTGACAATATTGTAGGACAAGAGGGGTACAATTCCATACAACTCCCAACACCAGAGCTGAATATCCCATCCCCTCCATTGGAAGGTTCCCTATTCTTTATCCTTCTGGAAGTATAGAACAAAGATCTTTATGGGGTGCAGATAGTGGAAGATCTGGCTTCCATATTTGCTTTTCCACTGGCCATAGTTGTTGACAAGTTGATCCATATCCCCATTTTGTTTCTATCTTTTCCTAATGAAGTAGGGCTCTGGAGCTATAGCGTCCAGGACACACAGGTGAAGTCATCTAGCCAGGAAAGTCAGACTAACTTCAAAATAGCATCAGCAACTTTGTGGCTGAAAAGCATTAAGATATATAAAAAAAGTTTAATAGCCAGAAACTTAAATTTAATATCCTAAAGGAACTTAAAGGTAAACATACAGCAGATGATATTTTGGGTCATTATGTTGGAATAAGCTAAGAAGTCTATCTTAGATATATTCTGAGGGGCCCATGACTTTACTAATTTTTGCCTGAGCCTAACAACTAACATGAAAGTGGGCTAAAAGTTTTATCTGGAAAGATGGTGTGAGAGTTGGAAATAGGACTAGAAAGCTGGATCAGAGCAGAGAGTAGCCCCCAAATAAGGGGGGGAAATATAATTACTGTTAAATGCAAACCACATCAATCTGACCTAGGGCCCATTTCTATTTATATTCAGTATAGGAGCCGGTGTGACCTCTGCATCCTTGTCGGTCTGAGCTCACACTCCATGGCCATAGCTAGGAACATTCTAGGCTGCACTCATTTCAGGGCCAGTCTTCCTCAAATGGCAGTGTGTTGATCCAGCCTCCTTTCTGGGAGTGGGTCAGTTTCTACTATTAAGCTGTGATGATCTCAGCTTTTGTAGCCCTTACCTTTTCTGACAGGGTTAGACTTAGAACGATTGAGGGAAGTGAAATAGGAAGTAAGTGAGGAGGGTATCCAGGTCAAAGTAGAAAATATTTGATTAAGTGCTTCATGGTATATTTCTTAGATCTTTCTACTTGCTTGCTACACTTATTGAGTAGGCAGTGAGCTTTTATTACTTTGTTTCAGGTTTAATTCTGGATCTAGCAGCCTACTTCCACCCTTTGAGCAGTGAGCATATCTTCTGATTCAGACTGTACTTGTCAGTTCTGCCCTGTGACTCAAAATGTTGCCAGATCAAACTGCCTGCTCGCCTCCTCCATGAGATGCACCCACCTGTGGCTTTGTGGTTTTCTTCAGTTTTTTGTAGTTGTAACATTATTACATTCCAGTTGATTTCTCTTTGCTTTTTTTGGTTGTTTCTGAGCATGATTTTTCAGTCACTTTTACTACATAGCAATGCTCCTAGAGGTCTCATGATGTACTTTTTAAAATTATTCTTTATTTCATTTAGATACCAATGAACTGTTTTGGTGTTGGCCACATACTGTTTTTTTTTTTCATCTGAAATATTCTTTTTTTTAAATTTTTTATTTAAGAAAGGATTAATGAACAAAAACATAAGGTAGGAGGGGTACAACTCCACACAATTCCCACCACCCAATCTCCATAACCCAACCCCTCCCATGATAGCTTTCCCATTCTCTAGCTCTCTGGGAGCATGGACCCAGGGTCATTGAGGGTTGCAGAAGGTAGAAGATCTGGCTTCTGTAATTGCTTCCCCGCTGAACATGGGCGTTGACTGGTCAGTCCATACTCCCAGTATGCCTCTCTCTTTCCCTAGTAGGGTGTGTCTCTGGGGAAGCTGAGCTCCAGGACACATTGGTGGGGTCTTCAATCCAGGGAAGCCTGGCCAGCATCCTGGTGGCATCTGGAACCTGGTGATTGAAAAGAGAGTTAACATACAAAGCCAAACAATTTGTTGAGCAATCATGGATCCCAAGCTTGGAATAGTGGAGAGGAAGTGTTAGGGAGGTACTCACTGCAAACTCTAATGTACTTCTGCTTTCCAGTATATATTTTGCAGTAGTTTATGGATATGTGTGAACATAAGCTCTCTCTCACAGAAACTGATGTATATCTAGGTTATGGGACTTTGTTAGAAAGTGAACTACCTGAGATGAAATTAAAGTGTACTATAAAAGGAAAGGTCTCACCCAAGTAATGAAGCCGAAGGGTTGACATTACACAAGTGAAGTCTCTGGACGCAGTCTGAGGTGAAGCATGTTGAGGTGGCAATCGTTGCGTTGGTTAGGTTGTGATCAGCGGATGCAATATTATTTGGTTTGGATTGGGAGACGCATGCGGGAAAGTGGACCCTGTCCAAAGGTTCCAGGACTGGGGGAAGTAGGGGCTCTATAGTGGAGATGTGAGGTTCCTGCTGTCTTGGGGTTCAAAAAGACAATCGATAGTTAATGTTATCAGCACATTATTTGGTAATTGGGTTAACTTTGAAAAGTCCTTTTGTTATGGTTTGCTGTACAGTATCCAGTATCTTGTATATAGCTGTGCTATTGGATGCTTCTAATCTACTTGGTCTAGGCTTTTGAGAGAGTCCGCATATCAAATACACAAACTATATATTAAAAAGATTCAGTTTGTGTTTTGAAAAACTTTGAGGCATACAACTGAATTTCCCCCTCTCATATTAATTAACTACTGATTTATATGTCTACATTTTGCTAGGAGTGTACATAAACACCATTCCCACCACCAAAAGACTGTGACCCATCCCTCCCACCCACTCCCTCCCCCCACTGGCCCAGGAAGCTGCATGTCTACCCCTCACCACAGGGTTTTTACTTTGGTGCCCTACTTAAGTAGGGCACCTGCTTTTAGTTTCTCTTTCAGATCAGGTCCTGCTTTTCTTTTCTCTTTCAGATCTTCTTATTCAACTTCTGTTGATGAGTGGGATCATCCCATACTCATCTTTATCTTTCTGACTTAGTTCACTTAACATAATTCCTTCTAGCTCTGTCCAAGATGGGTCAGAGAAGGTGGGTTCATTGTTCTTGATAGCTGCATAGTATTCCATTGTGTATATATACCACAGCTTTCTCAGCCACTCATCTGTTGTTGGGCACCTGGGTTGCTTCCAGCTTTTAGCTATTATGAATTGTGCTGCTATGCAATACCCATCAAAATTCCACCAAGCTTCTTTAAGAGAATAGAACAAACACTACAATCATTTATCTGGAACCTGAAAACACCTATAATTGCCAAAACCATCTTAAGGAAAAGAAACAGAAATGGAGGCATCACACTCCCAGACCTTAAACTATATTATAAAGCCATCATCATCAAAACAGCATGGTACTGGAGGCACACAGACCAGTGGAACAGAATTGAAAGCCCAGAAGTAAATCCCAACACCTATGGGCATCTAATCTTTGATAAGGGGGCCCAAAGGATTAAATGGAAAAAGGAGTCTCTCTTCAATAAATGGTACTGGGAAAACTGGGTTGAAACATGCAGAAGAATGACATTGAACCACCTTATGTCACCAGAAACAAAATCAACTCCAAATGGATCAAAGACCTAGAAGTCAGACCAGAAACAATCAAATACTTAGAGGAAAACATTGGTAAAACACTTTTCCACCTACACCTCAAGGACATCTTTGATGAATCAAACTCAGTTGCAAGGAAGACTAAAGCAGAAACATACCAATGGGACTACATCAAATTGAAAAGCTTCTGCACATCCAAAGAAACTATTAACCAAACAGAGAGACCCCTCACAGAATGGGAGAAGATCTTCACATGCCAGACATCAGACAAGAAACTAATCACCAAAATATATAAAGAGCTCAGCAAACTTAGCCGCAAAAAAGCAAATGACCCCATCCAAAAATGGGCAGAGGAAATGAACAAAACATTCACCACAGAGGAGATCCAAAAGGCTAACAAACATATGAAAAACTGCTCTAGGTCACTGATTGTCAGAGAAATGCAAATTAAGACAACACCTAGATACCACCTCGCTCCTGTAAGAATGGCATACATCAAAAAGGACAGCAGCAACAAATGCTGGAGAGGATGTGGGGACAGAGGAACCCTTTTACATTGCTGGTGGGAATGTAAATTGGTCCATCCTCTGTGGAGAGCAGTCTGGAAAACTCTCAGAAGGCTAGACATGGACCTTCCATATGATCCAGTAATTCCTCTCCTGGGGTTATACCCCAAGGACTCCATAACACCCAACCAAAAAGAGCCAAAAAGAGGTGTGTACTCCTCGCTTCATAGCAGCACAATTTATAATTGCATACTGTTTTTAAACAGATCACTGCTCAGCTCTGATTTGTAACAAAGTATGGATTGAACCTGGGACTTCAGAGCCTCAGACATGAAAATCTTTTGATTAGATATCATGTTAACTTTTTGGCTCAATCAACATCTTTCAATCCTAGTGATTCTTTCCTTATTTCTACTGAAGACTTCATCAAAGGAATTTTCCATTTATTTTATTGTTATTGAAGTCTAACATATTCTATTTCTTGTTTTGAATTGAGAGACCTTTGGATATAATTCTGACCTATTCTTACGTAAAATTAATTTTCTAGCCACGCAAGTAATGTATGAATCATGGTTATTTTCTTTTCATAGTTTATTTATTTTTACTATAACACTGTTCATCTCTAGCTTATGCTGTTACCTGGGACTGAACCTAGAGCCTTGGAGTCTCTGACATGTAAATAATAATAATAATGATAATAATAATAATAGTTATTATTATTATATAATCACTGTGCTATTTCCCTGGACCTTGTATCTTAATTATTTTAAATCTTAGTTATCTAATTCCCATATGAGTGTTACATCTGGCTTTACGATTTCTCTTACTTTTCAGATTTTGCTTTTTATTGTCTTTTGATGTGCCTTGTAATTATTTTGTTAAAATATAGCCATGCTGAGTTGTTGGGAACATGTGTGAGCCTGATAGAGCTTAGGGAGAACCACCCCCATATTTGGATGGAGGTCTGAGAAGACAACCTCTTGGTAAGTCTCTCTCAACCGAGGTGAGCATAAGGGGGGAAACTCAGACTTGGTTCTTTCCTTCTTGACTCTCAGGCCCACAGATACCCCAGTACTTCCCTCCATTAACCACAGGCCACATGGCTGCAGATTCACTTATTCAAAGTCACCTTCTGATCACAGAAGAACCCACCTTATCACACACTTCATCACACACCTCAGACCCCAGACAAGAGAAATTCCAAACTATATGGCCTTTTGATATCCATCTTCTCTCTGTCTCACCTTACGGGTTTAACCCTATGCTTCTCTCAAATACCTTTGGATCATTAAGTTGCTTGTGTTATGGAAAATAACTGTCTTGTATCTCATCAATTCCTGTCATACCAACCCCCTACCTTAGGGGCATGCTGACTGTTAAGAAACCTGTAATTTCTGTCATATTGCAACAATAATTACCTCCATTGCTTTTCTATTTAACTCATGTCAATTTTGCTAATAAACGGACTCTAGGATTCTGGGACTCAAGGACTCAGATTCTAGATTCACGCTAAGAGTCCCCTGGTGTCTTTTACTTCGTGTCACCCCTGTCGTGAGCGAGAAAGAACCAGCCCGTTACCTTTCCCCTGGAGGATACCCTGCCGGAGAAGGAGAGAGACACCCCGAAACTGAGTGAGATGACACAAATTGAATACTATTGTGAGAGTTCACTTAATGAACTAAGGGCTATGATGTTTTATAGATTTTATGGCTGTAGGTGACAATGGATTCATTTCTTTATTGTTCCTGTTTTGCTGATTTTGCTACTTTTTGGACAGAATCTTTATCTTGAAACCTTTTTAAACTAAGAAGACTGGGTAGAATTGATTTTGAGAGAAAGTCTTTTTTTTTTTTTTTTTTTTTTTTTGCAAAAATAATGTACAATTGTGTCTCCTGTGGATTTCGGAAGGGTAAAGGCTATAGGGTATATTTAATAATAACATCTCTTTTTTTCCATACCTTTTCTTCTGCTGGAGACATAAGGGAATGTTTCACAGATATTTATTATAAGAATCTGATATGGATCCTGGAATAAAAACCTATACAAATAAGAATGCAGTTTCTAGCACTATCTTTTTCTCAACCTAATTCACACTTAACTGCTAACAAATAGACAAAATTTCCACAAGCATTTCAGTCAGCTGAGATTTCTCCAACTGGTGTCTGCTATGTTTTGTCAGATTTAGTTTGTGTCTCCAGATTTTAGGGTGACAGTTTGCCCTGTAACCTCAGCTTCTTAATGAGTACAAGAAAAATCACTGTTTATCTTTTATGTTGCTGGTTCCAGAACAGGAATGACAACTCCCAATTAATTTTTGAAAGTAAAATTGCACTAAAAATAAGCATGGGTCACTCATTGAACATTATTTGTAGGATCAAATAAATAAACATAGACTATTTACTATGGATCTTGGAATAGCATAATGGTCATGCAAAAGATTTTCATTATTGAGATTCTCACATTCCAGGTTCAATCCCTAGCATGATCATAAGCCATACCTGAGAATATTCTGTTAAAAAAAACAAACAGGGCCACAGTAGAGCAGTAGCAGCTGTGTTTCTCTCCTCTCCCTGGTCAATTAGTGATATCAATGAAGATCACCTGAGACTGCAACAAGACAATACCAGGACTACTTTGGTAACCTACCAAGTCACCAGTGAATGAAAACAGGTGTGGCTTGTGGACAGAGAGGAGCTTAAGGAGATATTCCTGCGGCTAAAGTATGTATCTACTCCCAAGTGGTTGGTAACAGTTTGCCAATTGAGGAGCCATCCGCAGTCTGTTTCACCAACAAAAAAGATGGCTGAAGGAAGGAGAGGGCTGCCCTAAGATTCACCAAATGCAACTATGAGTCTCCATTGCTACTGCCCTCAGAGACTGGAATAGCAGGGAGGAGGCCCTGTGCTAACATCGAGGGTAGAGAACTGACCAGGAAACTCAGGAGAAGATCTATACCCCAGTGGTCTAGCGGTGTGGTTGTATAATGGGAGCCTTTCTACATTGTTTTCATGATGAGAGCATGGTGAATAATTGCCTCAGAACCCAAGAAAGGACTTCTTTAGAAACTTCTAAACAGGACTTGTTTAAAAACTCACAGGGCCAAGTAATATTGCCCAGTTTGATTCTAGCTACTGGCAGAACAGCTGAATTGAACCCAGGCCTTTAGATCCTTGGCCCATAGTAGTCTCTTTGCATAACCACTATGCTATCTCTCCCCCACCCTCCTTTATCTCTTGGTCAGCAATGAATGATTAAGCTAAAAAGCCTTTGTATAGTTAAAAAGACTTCAGGCTCCCATAGCGTACAGGGAAGAAAAAGAACAAAAGAAGCTTTAACAGCCACTGTTCTTCAACTCAGTGATTGAGATAACATTGAAACAACTGTTAATTTCCACAGCTGTGAACTCAGTAAGTACCTTATTTAGACACAAGTTAATCCAGGCAAAAGGGATAAGTGGACTGAAAAGTACTGAGAGGGGGACCTCATAACACACTATATACAATGGTTAAACCAAGAAGTAACACTGGAGAAATGAACCAGGACAAAAGACCCCTAAATGAAGAAACACATAAGAATGAGAGCAATATCTAAATACTAATTAATGCATTAGTTACAGGAGTGAGGGAAGTTTTTGAAAGTAATTATCATCAGAAATGGGGAAACATGAAAAAATGCTCCAAGTCATTGATTGTCAGAATGCAAATAAAGACAACAATGAGATACCATTTCATTCCTGTGAGAATGCCATACATCAGAAAAAGTAGCAGCAACAAATGCTGGATAGGGTGTGGGATCAAAGGAACCCTCCTGCCCTGCTGGTGGGAATGTAAATTGGTCCAACCCCTGTGGAGAGCAGTCTCAGAAAGCTGGAAATGGGCCTAATCTATGACCCTGCAGTTCCTCTCCTAGGAATATATCATAAGGAACCCAATACACCCATCCAAAAATATTTATATATACCTATGTTCATAGCAGCACAATTTGTAATAGCCAAAACGTTGAGGCAACTCAGGTGTCAAACAACAGATGAGTGGCCAAGCAAGTTGTGGTATATATATACAAATATACTACAAAGCTACTAAAAATGGCAATTTTACCATTTTCAGTCTATCTTGGATGAAGCTTGAAGAAACCATACTAAGTGAAATAAGTCAGAAACAGAAGGATGAATGTGGGATGATCTCACTCAATGGCAGAAGTTAAAAAACAAGATCAGAAGAGAAAATACTAAGCAGAACTTGGACTGGACTTGGTCTATTCACTAACTTAAAAGACTCTGGGGTGGGTTTGGGGCGAGTTCAGGTCCTGGAACATGATGGCAGAGGACCTAATTGGGGTTGTATTATGTGGAAAACTGAGAAATGTTATACATGTACAAACTATTGTATTTATTGTTGACTGTAAAACACTAACCCCCAATAAAGAAATAAAATTAAAAAAAAAAGATGTCCCTAGTTAGTTAAAATATAGCATATTCTACTAAATAGTAAACTTTTAAAATATCCTATGAAACTTAGTTGGAGATTTCTCTGAAAACACAGAATATTTTACATACTTCCATGAAAAAGAGAGCAAGTATACTTTTAAAAATGTTTTAAAAGTGTCATTAAACTTCAGGGCTCCAAGAGGCCGGGCTAGCTTTGCGACAGTAGACAGAGACTCGAGACACACGGCTAGACAGAGAAGCTATATTTCTTTATTCACGAACAACAGTTCAAAAACTAACCCAAACCAATCACCACACAGATCTGTCCTGCATCTTTCTCCTCAGGCGGCTGCGGCCAGAACTCTCAAAATCCATAGGGGTTCCCAGGGGCAGGGAGAAAGGGGCCCGTGAAAATAGCAGGGGCCATACCACAATCTCCCAGAGGCGGGGGGGGGGGTGAGACCAAATGTGAAGCATACAACAGAAAAGCTTATTTCAGAAGTACATAAAAACATTTATTCAGTTATCATCACCCAGTAGAATTTCCTATACCTAGAATAGAGATCTGATAATTTCAACAGCAATTACTTAAAGGACAGGACAATTCAATTTTATTTTATAGGACATTATCTAATTTACTCAGGAACAAAAGAGAAATGCTCCTATGAAAAGCAATGAATCATGACAGTGTCATATATACATACATATATAGAGAGATTAAAGAATTATTGATATTTAGAACTTCTAATAGTTTTGTTATGTATATCTTATCTTTAGAAATTAATTTTTAAAAATGTGTTAACATTTTCCAACCATTTTATCTGTGTGTACACTAGAGTTTGTATAACTATTCTTCCAAAGTTTAAAAGAATTTCTCATAATATTTCTGCAACATCTGTAAAATAGGTCAGATGCTTTGTGACCTCAAATGAAAATGACATAAGAAGCCTATCCATAGACTTACTTTTCTTCTTTGCTCTCTAAATGTATGTATCTTGCTGACTACAGAATTTCAGTAGGGGAATAAAAATAAAGATTATTGTGTAGGTGTTTAATTTGTGTGCACTGACCTAAACAAAAATTGTTCACATAATTCAGAGTCATAAGTGTTGGCAGATTAGTGTGTGACTGAAAAAAAATGCACACTATGTAAGATACAGGGTGACATATTTATTTTCAACTGACTGGCTAATGCAGCTGTGTCCTGTCTGTCCTATATAAGGTGATATTAATATTTTGAATGGGGAATCCTCTTAACAACATGATGCATGTTTGGAGGACAGTTTGATATTATACTAGCATAATAAAATTTATCTTGTATGTGCGATTACTGTAGTGAGTAGAAATCTTAAGATATAATGCATTATGGACAGGTTGATGACTAAGAATTTATGTATTATAAACATTATGTAATAAGTGAAAATTGAATAGTAAATAGAATAAAGTTTTACAAAACTGAATGAGAGAATGGGTTTAATGAAAAGCCACAGCAATGCAAATTTAAGACCAAAATTTATATTCTTGTTTTGTCTGGATACAAATATCTTGAAATCTTATGTATATGTGTGTGTGTTGGGGGGTGTGCATAAATGGATAGATATATAGATAATATTACACAAACTGGAATTTGTATAAATTAGCAAAAGAAATTTAAGCTGATATTCAGCAGCCAGGAAACTTTCTCAATTGCTTACATATTCCAAAACCCTCATTTTAAATGCAATATGCCCTCATTTCTTACACTTAAGTTTAATGTATGCTTTAAAAGGAATGCCACATATCAGTGTTACTATATAAAGCTCAAATATAAGAATAAGTACTCACATCAAAATTTTTCCATACAGAAGTGTGTGTGTGTGTGTGTGTGTGTGTGTGTGTGTGTTTCTGTGTGTCATGATTTCCTGGGCTGCTAAAATGAAGACTAGGTTAAGTACTGATAGAAGGTATGAGTGTAAAGAGGGAAAAAGTCATACAATTTTCCTTTACTCTTCTACAACTCCTTCTTAGTCTTTAAATTGTATTCAACAGAAGTTGAAAGAATCCCAGAGGTAATTAAACTAAATAGTATACTGAAGCCTTGTAGTACGTTTGCTCTAGAATTTAGAAAAGATTGTAGGTTGTTTTGAAAAAAAATTTCCATAATGTCTGACATTTGACAATTTTATGAGAGAAGAAAATGACTGTGACAGTAAAAGATTAGCTAAACCACACCCTGGACATGGGAGAACGCAAATGAGAGCACACAACTAAAAAGCAGTGCACATCAACAACACCGGGGAGACAAATAACTAGACTGAGTGACTTTCAAAATAAGAAAGTAGGTAAAAAATCAGACTTATCGTGTGCTCCTTACAGTAGTGTTTCATTATTGGACTTGATCAAATTTTAACATTGAATTTTCAGAGTGCTTTTCTTATTCTTTTTTTCTTTCTTTCTTCCTTCCTTTCTTTCTTTCTTTCTCTTTCTTTCTTCCTTTCCTTTTTTATCCATGTAGTTCAAAATTTTGTTTACAAATTAGTTTTTTTCTTTTAAAATCATTAAGGGAAGATAATAGCAATTCTTAATTTAACATTATTTAGATTAGTTGGTAATCACAGATCATTTGTGGGTCTTGTAAAAAGATGAGTCATCCTAGTAGTTTTTATTGCTATTTCAACCCCCTAAGAGAAATAACAATAAAGACTACTAGCATGACTCATCTTTTTACTTTTAGTTAATAGGACATCCCTGTCAAAAGAAGACTATGTAAAGGGTTGGATTGGGGACTAAGAAGTCATGCAAAGATAAGCAACTTTAAGAAAATACAAAGATGGGACGAAGTATGAAGAGGATGAGATGAGTTTGTGTGAATGTGCAGGTTACATCCTGAGTTCATATCTAGACAGTATTAAATATATTGGAAGTGTTCCCAAATGTTCAGCACAGAGTAGCAAAGATTAATTAAAATTACAAACACACTTCATCTTAGAATTTGAGCCACTCTCAGTGTCTCTTTCATTTTATCTTTTCATTGTACCCTTGCCTCTTTAGAATCAACTGATCTGCAAAACTTTCTTCTTCTATCCAAATTTCCTATACTGATCAACAATGTCCCATGTATTTACATATACATATATACATAAATAGTCATTTTAAAGCAATCAAGTCCCATCAATGACCAAAAAAATATTGGAGACTGAGAGTCCATTAGGAAACTTACTTTGAGCCCTTGAGTAATGAGCATTGAACTTGGATCTAAAGTTTCCTCTCTGGGTCTTAGAATATATATGTTCGAATAGAGAAGAAAAAAGATCGACATAGCTGACAAGATTCTGTAGAAATCTTCGACAGGTGAAGGCCTGCCTTGCTCACAGAGATATCAGTATTTCTCACATTTTAATGAGAAAGAAACATAGGAATTTTAGTATTAACACTCATACACATCCTGTGGAATGTAAGATTTTGCTATTTGAATTTTAATAGAATTTTGGGTCACACTCGAAAGTTTCTAGAAATATTTTCTTATTTCTAAAATATTCACAATTCTAGGCATGACTATTTGAGGAGCAGTTAGTATTGCTTTCTCGAGTTACTTACTCATCATATAAACAAAAACAAAAGTAAATAAGCATATTGTAGTTCAGAATCTGTGTTAAATACAGTGAAAATAGAGGTTATATACAATGGAAATCAGATTTAGGGAGCCTCAGTATGAAAGAAATAAAGCTTTTTTTATTATTATTATCATTAAAGCATAAACTATTGTATATAGAACTGCTATATGTAATTTGAAGAGTAAATATAATCATTGCAAAAAATCTCAGTATTATTTAGTAAGAATGACATATGTTGAGTGTGAAATGTGTCACTGGTTTAAGAACACTGACATGCATGGCAGAAGAGAGGTTTTTGAGTTCAGAGCTGTCATTTCATATAATATGACTTTCTTAAAGATCCAGTGGCAAAATTGGTCAATGTTAAGAAAATAGACTGTTTTCTTTTAGACAGTAAGTTAACACTTCAAGAAACAAATTGTCTTCTTCTAAATTATTAGGCCTTATCCACACTTTGAGGAGTGAGAATCAAGATGGCAGTTCCTTGATTACTGATGCAATCTCAACTGATAATAAAAGGAAGCAGCACTTTAATATCCAAAGTAACAGGGCCAAACAGGAATTCTTTAACAGATACACCTGCAGTTATATTGTGAATAAATGTATGAAGTTGGTATCACAGTAAGAACAAATGTGCATTTTGTCAAATCAGAGATTCCCTAGAATGTTGGCAAAGATAAATTCCAGTTCAGTAAAAAGTACGAGTTTTTGGTAAACTATTAACAAAGTGGCCATCCAACATGTGAACAAAGAGAAAACCGATGAGTTTCAGAGAATAGAGAAAAATATACTTTTTTCTAAAAGTTTGGAAAGTTATAACCAAATAGTGCATTTATTAAAAGAGTAAATCCCCCCCAATAAATCAGGTATCAGCAGTTGCATCATTAAGAGAGCTAGATATTGTTTATAATAACTTTGATTAATTAATTTTAAGGGGATAGGTAGAGCATACAAAGACAAGAGGCTAGAGTTGGTCATCAGTGTAATTGGACTAAACTTGGTTAATATCTGTGAAATAAAAATGCCTGGACCCTACAGAACTCTGGAGTGTAACAAATGAAATGGATGAGTTCACTCTCCTGACAACGTAGTGTGTCAAAAATAACTAAAAACCAAGGTCAAATCACCAAGGTCTAGGATATCATACATCTCTAAAGAGCTGTGAAATAACCCATAGATGAGAAACTAACATGATTGGATTATCATATGGAAATGTAATCAGTACTGTACATACATTTACTTATTCCAGCTGATACTTTGATTCTAGGCTTTTGTTCTTTCCATGGGGTCCTTGCCAGATTTTCTATATATATATAAAATGGTTTAGGATTTTTGGGGGCCAGGAGTAGTGCAGAGAGTTATGTGCACATGGCTTAAAGTGCAAGAACAAAAGCAAGGATGCTGGGCTCCCCAACTACAGAAGGGTCACTTCACAGGAAGTGAAATAGCTCTGCAGGTGTCTGTCTTCCCCTCCTCTCTCAATTTCTCTCTGTTCTATCCTACAATGGTAACAATAATACAACAACAAGGGCAACAAGGGTAGCAAAAATGGGAAAAGATGGCTTCCAGGAGCAGTTGATTCATAGTGCAGGCACCGAGCGCAGTGATTACCGTGGAGGCAAAATAAATAAATACAGAAATAAAATGGTTTAGGATTTTTAACAGAGATTGCTGAATGTTTTTCTTTTTTTTCTTTAGTTTTTTTTTTTTAGTTTTTTTTTAATTTAAGAAAGGATAAATAAACAAAACCATAGGGTAGGAGGGGTACAACTCCACACAATTCCCACCATCTAATCTCCATATCCCACCCCCTCCCCTGATAGCTTTCCCATTCTCTATCCCTCTGGGAGCATGGACCCAGGGTCACTGTGGGTTGCAGAAAGTAGAAGGTCAGGCTTCTGTAATTGATTCCCCGCTGAACATGGGCGTTGACTGGTCAGTCCATACTCCCAGTCTGCCTCTCTCTTTCCCTAGTAGGGTGTGTCTCTGGGGAAGCTGAACTCCAGGACACATTGGTGGGGTCTTCAATCCAGGGAAGCCTGGCCAGCATCCTGATGGCATCTGGAACCTGGTGACTGAAAAGAGAGTTAACATACAAAGCCAAACAAATTGTTGAGCAATCATGGACCCAAAGCTTGGGATAGTGGAGAGGAAGTGTTAGGGAGGTACTCACTGCAAACTCTAGTGTACTTCTGCTTTCAGGTATATATTTTTCAGTAGTTTATAGATCCGTGTGAAGATATGCTCTCTCTCACAGAAACTGGTGTATATCTAGGTTTGGGGACTTTGTTAGAAAGTGAACCACCTGAGATGAAATTAGAGTATACTATGAAAGTAAAGGTCTCACCCAAGTAATGAAGCTGAAGAGATGTCATTCCACACGTGAAGTCTCTGGACACAGTCTGAGCTGAAGCATGTTGAGGTGGCAATCGTTGCGTTGGTTAGGTTGTGATCAGCGGATGCAATTTTATTTGATATGGATTGGGAGAAGCATACGGCACAGTGGGCCCTATCCAAGGTTTCCAGGACTGGGGGAAGTAGGGGCTCTATAGTGGAGATGTGAGGTTCCTGCTATCTTAGGGTTCAAAAAAACAATCAATAGTTAATGTTATCATCACATTATTTGGTAATTGGGTTAACTTTGAAAAGTCCTTTTGTTAGTGTTTGCTGTACAGTGCCCAGTATCTTGTATATAACTGTGCTATTGGATGCTTCTGATCTACTTGTTCTAGGCATTTGAGAGAGTCTGCATATCAAATACACAGCCTATATATTAAAAAGATTCAGTTTGTGTTTTGAAAAACTTTGAGACAAACAACTGATTTTCCCTCTCTCATATTAATTAACTAGTGATTTATATGTCTACATTTTGCTAGGAGTGTACATAAATACCATTCCCACCACCAAAAGACTGTGACCCATCCTTCCCACCCACTCCCACCCTCCACTGGCCCAGGAAGCTGCATATCTACCCCTCACCACAGGGTTTTTACTTTGGTGCCCTACTTACAATTTGGTCAGGTCCTGCTTTTAGTTTCCCTTTCTGATCTTCTTAGTCAGCTTCTGTTGATGAGTGGGATCATCCCATACTCATCTTTATCTTTCTGACTTAGCTCACTTAACATAATTCCTTCTAGTTCTGTCCAAGATGGGTCAGAGAAGGTGGGTTCATTGTTCTTGATAACTGCATAGTATTCCATTGTGTATATATACCTCAGCTTTCTCAGCCACTCATCTGTTGTTGGGCACCTGGGTTGCTTCCAGGTTTTAGCTATTATGAATTGTGCTGCTATGAACATAGGAGTACACACCTCTTTTTGGTTGGGTGTTATGGAGTCCTTGGGGTATAACCCCAGGAGAGGAATTACTGGATCATATGGAAGGTCCATGTCTAGCCTTCTGAGAGTTTTCCAGACTGCTCTCCACAGAGGCTGTACCAATTTACATTCCCACCAGCAATGTAAAAGGGTTCCTCTGTCCCCACATCCTCTCCAGCATTTGTTGCTGCTGTCCTTTTTGATATATGCCATTCTTACAGGAGTGAGGTGGTATCTTAGTGTTGTCTTAATTTGCATTTCTCTGACAATCAGTGACCTAGAGCAGTTTTTCATATGTTTGTTAACCTTTTGGATCTCCTCTGAGGTGAATGTTTTGTTCATATCCTCTGCCCATTTTTGGATGGGGTCATTTGCTTTTTGGGTGCTAAATTTGCTGAGCTCTTTATATATTTTGGTGATTAGTTTCTTGTCTGATGTATGGCATGTGAAGATCTTCTCCCATTCTGTGAGGGGTCTACTTGTTTGTTTAATAGTTTCTTTGGATGTGCAGAAGCTTTTCAATTTGATGTAGTCCCATTGGTTTGTTTCTGCTTTAGTCTTCCTTGCAATTGGGTTTGATTCATCAAAGATGTCCTTAAGGTGTAGGTGGGAAAGTGTTTTACCAATGTTTTCCTCTAAGTATTTGATTGTTTCTGGTCTGACATCTAGGTCTTTGATCCATTTCGAGTTGGTTTTTGTTTCTGGTGAAATAAGGTGGTTCAATTTCATTCTTCTGCATGTTTCAACCCAATTTTCCCAGCACCATTTATTGAAGAGAGACTCCTTTTTCCATTTAATCCTTTGGGCCCCCTTATCAAAAATTAGATGTCCATAGGTGTGGGGATTCATTTCTGGGCTTTGAATTCTGTTCCACTGGTCTGTGTGCCTATTTTTGTTCCAGTACCATGCTGTTTTGATGATGATGGCTTTATAATATAGTTTAAGGTCTGGGAGTGTGATGCCTCCATTTCTGTTTCTTTTCCTCAAGATGGTTTTGGCAATTCTAGGTGTTTTCGGGTCCCAGATAAATGACTGTAGTGTTTGTTCTATTCTCTTAAAGAAGCTTGGTGGAACTTTGATGGGTATTGCATTAAATTTATATATGGCTCTGGGGAGAATATTCATTTTGATGATATTTATTCTTCCAATCCATGAGCATGGGATATCTTTCTCTTTCTTGGTATTAGTTTCTATTTCCTTGAGTAGCGACTTATAGTTTTCAGCATACAAGTCTTTCACTTCTTTGGTCAACTTTATTCCTAGGTATTTGACTGATTTTGCTGAGACAGTAAAGTGGAGTGATTTCTGCATGTCTTCTTCTTCATATTTAGTGTTTGCATAAAGAAATGCCACTGATTTTTGTACATTGATTTTGTAGCCTGATACCTTGCTATATTGCCTAATAGCTTCCAGTAATTTTCTGCTGGATTCTTTAGGTTTTTCTATGTATACTATCATATCATAAGCAAATAGTGAGAGCTTGACTTCTTCCCTTCCAATCTGTATTCCTTTGATTTCTTTCTCTTGCCTGATTGCTATGGCAAGAACTTCCAATACTATGTTGAAGAGTAATGGTGACAGTGGACAGCCCTGTCTAGTCCCCGATCTGAGGGGGAATGCTTTCAGCTTCTATCCATTGAGTATGATGTTGGCTGTAGGTTTGCTATATATAGACTCCACTATCTTGAGGAATTTCCCATCTATTCCCATTTTTTGTAGAGTTTTGAGCATGAATGGGTGTTGGATTTTGTCAAAGGCTTTCTCTGCATCTATTGAGATAATCATGTGGTTTTTGGATTTGCTTTTATTGATGTGGTGAATGACATTGATTGACTTATGGATGTTGAACCAGCCTTGTATTCCTGGGATGAATCCCACTTGGTCATTATGAACAATCTTTTTGATGTGTTGCTGTATCCGGTTGGCCAAGATCTTGTTTAATATTTTGGCATCTATGTTCATCAGAGATATTGGTCTGTAGTTTTCCTTTTTTGTTCTGTCCCTATCAGCTTTTGGTATCTGGGTGATGTTGGCTTCATAGAAGGTGCAAGGGAGTATTCCTGTTTCTTCAATCTTATGGAAAAGCTTAAGAAGTATGGGTACTAACTGTTTCCTGAAAGTTTTGTAGAATTCGTTTGTGAAGCCATCTGGTCCAGGACTTTTGTTGTTGGGGAGATTCTTAATAATGGTTTCAATTTCTTTGTCTGTGATTGGTGCATTTAGATTTTGTAGTTCTTCTTGATTCAGTTTTGGAAGGGCATATGCTTCTAGGAATTATTCCATTTCTTCCAGATTCTCTATCTTGGTGGCGTATAGTTCTTTATAGAAGTTTCACAGGATTCCTTGGATTTCTGTGGTGTCAGTTTGATACCTCCTCCATCGTTTAAAATTCTATTAATTTGAGTCTTCTCTCTCTTTTTTTTTTTTGGTGAATCTCACTAGGGGTTTGTCAATTTTGTTTAATCTTTCAAAGAACCAACATTTGGCTTCATTGATCTTTTGTATGGTTCTTTTATTTTCGATGTTGTTTATTTCTGCTCTAACTTTAGTGATTTCTGTCCTTCTGGTTGCTTTAAGGTTCCTTTGTTCCTCTTCCTCTAATCCTTGAGGTGTGCAGTAAGGTCGTTAATTTGAGCTTCTTCTTGGTGTTTAATATGTAATTGTATGGCTATAAGTTTCCCTCTCAGTACTGCTTTAGCTGTGTCCCAAATGTTTTGATAGGTTGTGTCTTCATTTTCATTAGTTTCCAGGAACATTTGAATTTCCTGCTTGAGTGAATCTCTGACCCAGTGGTGCTTAAGGAGCATGTTGTTTAGTTTCCAAATTCTGTGTCTTTTAACAATTGTCTGTTTGTTGTTAAATGTTAGTTTTACTCCACTGTGGTCTGAGAAGATACATGGGGTGATTTCAATGTTCTTGAATTTATTGATGCTGTCTTTGTGGCCTAACATGTGGTCTATCCTTGAGTATGTGTTATGTGGATTTGAAAAGAAGGTGTATTCCAGTTTTTTGGAGTGAAGGAGTCTGAAAATGTCCAAGAGGTCTAGTCTGTCAATCTCTTCATTGAATTCTCTTGTATCTTTATTGGTTCTCTGCATTGTTGATCTCTCTAAGTGTGAGAGTGGGGTATTGAAGTCTCCCACTATTATTTTATTACTATTGATGTATTTTTGAAATTCTTTCAGTAGGTGCTTAATGTATTTAGATGGTCCCTCATTGAGTGTATAGATGTTAATAATTGTTAAGTCTTCTTGGCTGATTGATCCTCTAATCATTATGTAATGTCCTTGCCTGTCTTTTATTACTTTATTTAATTTAAAATCTATCGTGTCTGAGATGAGAATGGCTGTTCCTGCCCTTTTTTGTGGTCCGTTAGCCTGTATGATAGTTTTCCATCCTTTCACTTTAAGTCTGTGTTTATCCTGTTGTGACTCATGGGATTCTTGCAAGCAGCATATGGTTGGGTTATGTTTTCTGATCCATCCCCCCACCCTGTGCCTTTTGATGGGTGAGTTTAAGCCATTGACGTTTATTGATATTATGGATTTAATGTATTGTAGTGCCATTGTTCAAAAAAATATTTTGTTTGCTCTGATATATTGGAAGTATTATAGTGATGTTCTTGTTTATAAGAGGTCTTTTAGTACCTCTTTCCATGCCGGCTTGGTGATGGTTGCCTCCTTTAACTGTTGTTTGTCTAAGAAGGTTTTGATCCCTCTATCTAGTTTGAATGAAAGTCTAGCAGTATATATTATCCTTGGTTGAAACCCTTTTTCATCAGGGCTCGATAGATATCTTGCTACTCCCTTCTGGCTTTTAGAGTTTGAGTGAAGAAGTCTGCAGATAATCTTATGGGTTTTCCTTTGTATGTGACTTTTTGTTTCTCTCTTGCAGCCTTTAGGATACTTTCTTTATCCTTACTTCTTCTCATTGTGACTATGATGTGTCTTGGTGTCTTCAGGTCTGGGTTGATTCTGTTTGGTACTCTCTGGGCCTCTTGAATCTTGATGTCCTTTCTGTTATTCAGGTCTGGGAAGTTTTCTTGTATTATTTTCTCTAGAATGTTTGTTTCCCCTTCCTCTCTTTCTTCCTCTGGCAGGCCAATTACACGAATGTTACTTCTTTTGAGATCATCCCATATGTCTCTGTTGTTTTCAGTGTCTCTCAATCTCATTTTAAGCTCTCACCTCTTTCTTCGTTTTCTAACTCATCCTCTGTCTGACTAATTCTGTTTTCTGCTACTGTTAGTCTTTGTTTCCTTGCCTCAGCTTCTGTCTTCATTACAGCTATTTCAGCTTTCAGTTCTCTAATTGTCTCAAGATAATCAGTATTTTCCTTGGGGGGCTCAACTGTTGTTTCCCTAATACTGCCATTCCCTTCCTCCAATGTTGTTTTCATTTCTGTGATTAATAAGTTTATTATTGCTTGCATACTTTTCTTATCTATGGTTACATCTCGCTGATTTGTAGTTTCTTCTGGGCTCTTGTCTTCATTCATTGGAGTAGCAGTTTTATTTGTTTTTGATCTACCCATTTTTTTGATTTATGTCGTTTTTTTATGCTCTGTTGTTCCTCAGTTGTTGTGTCTTGAGTACAAGCAACACTGTACTAAATACCTTTATGACAATTACACTCAACAACCTCAGGAATTACAGTAGCAACTGAAGCAAGTATTGAAGCAGTTTAATCATTACCAGTTATCCAAACAATTTCTCCAGTCTTTGAAAAAATAGTAACCAAATCCCAGTGAAGAAGAAAGAAAAAAGAATGAAGGGATAGCAAGAATAGACAGTTATGCAAATCTACTATCCACTGTATATTCTAGGGGTAACAAGAGTGGAAAGGGAACTAGAGCAAAGATACACACATAGAGAGTCCACTCTGAGTCACATTTCTTCCCCAAAATAATTCACAAATTCAGAAAGGAAAAGAAGAAGGATGATGTGTATGACAAGATAAAAAAAAAAGAAAGAAGAGACAAGAGAGAGAAAAGGGAAAAGATAAGAAAAAGAGCTGTAATTAAAGAGTAGTGAAAGGAATGGTTTTTTTTATTACTTTATTTTTAATTTACTTTACTTTAATTTTTTTGATTAGCTAGGATGGGGAGGGATGGGAGAGTCTGTAGAGGAGGTAGGATTAAGGAGACAAGTTCCTCCCACAATAGATAAGATGCCCACTCCCCTAGCACTGAAATATATGCTAAGAGTTAATTCTGATTAACCTAAAGGGGGGGAAGATATATGCCTTTATATAATATTAATATTAAAATAGAGCAAGGTAAAATAAAATAAAAACCCTGTTCCAGAATACCTCAAACCTTGTGATCAGAGGCAGGTGATTGTTAAGAATGAGAAAAAAAAAAACACCTCAGGACTAGACAAGGATAGCTGAAATAGACAGTTATGCAAATCTACTATCCACTGTATATTCTAGGGGTGGCTAAAGGAGGAAAAGACGTTGAGCAGAGACACTCACAGTGAGAGTCAGAATTCTTTCCCAAAATAATTCCCAAATGTGTATCAGTGAATTCAAAAAAGCACACTGTTTGGTGGTGTGGGGGCTGGGGTCTGTGCTTTGGAAGCTGTAGGATTAAGGAAGAAAGGATGACAAGAATGAGAAAAAGAAAAAAAAAAGAAAGAGAGAGAGAAAAAAAGGAAAAGATAAGAAAAAGAACAGTCATAAAAGAGCAGTGAAAGGAAAGGGTTTTATTTATTTATTTATTTTTAATTATTTAATTAGCTATTCAGGGTGAGGTGGGGGGGTTGGCTACTTAGAAAGAAAAAAGGCCAGAGGTTTCAGAAGGGTATAGACTTAGAATGAATGATACTCCCTGGTGAGACAGGAATTTGGTAAAGAAAGAAGCTCCTTCCCCTGCTAGGAGCTGGTCCCCAGGGACTGGTTATGGGTGGGAGGGGAAGGCGGAGAACGTATGCTTAAAAATTAAAAGGAAAAAAAAAATTTTCCGTTTTTTTCCTATTCTAATTCTTAACCCAAATTAAGTTATAGTCACTTCCTTGGTGTCACCGCTAGGACCCCTTATTGACTGGCCTACTAAATGCAGAAAATCCTACTGTTTCCAGGAGATGTGGTCAGAGCTCAAGCCGCTAGCAGCTTCTCAGTCCGCCATCTTCCGGGAACCCCCTGAATGTTTTTCTTACTATCTTATTTAACATAACAGGTGAAGAGAAAAAGGGTTAAGAATTGCTATTTATGATCTGATTTTTGATATTATTCTCTATGGAGTATTATTTGGCATGCCTAAATGAAACAGAGCAAAAATGTTTATCTTAACTTGTAATTAAAAGATTGCTGTACTTTGAGATATCTTAACAAATATAGAATCATCTACATATCACATCTATAGAGAAGAAGATAAAAAGCTTAATTTCTTTTAGTGTTTCTCCACCTCACAAATCAAATGGAAGATTTTTGTAAAACATAAAGGAATATGTAATTGTGACATTTAAAAATACCATTATATGGAATACTAATTACAATCAGCACTATCATTAGTGTTTAGTCAAAAGAGTAATATCATTTATTTTTTGATCACCTAGTCTTTTATTATGTCCTTGTGTAGTATTAGAAGTCATTGACAAAAGAGGGAAGAAAAGAAGTCCAATGATAGATGTTAAGAGCTCCCTGAAGATAAAATCTTAATACATTTTGATTACTCTGGATTATACATTTTATTCATAATGTTTCATGAAAGTTGATGTTATTCTAATCCTTAAATGTAAAAAAAAAAAAGAAAAAGAGAAATAGTATATAAGAATTATATGCAAGCACCAAAGAAGTAACAAACAAAAAGCAACAAAGGGGAAGAGGGATTTCACAATATAGAAAAACATGAAGGCACATGGTAGAGCACCTGGTTGAGTGAACACATTACAATGCTCAAGTGCTGGGCTAGCTTTGCAGGCAGGAAAGAGATGACCAGGGACTCAAGGCTGCGCTGGGAACACAGTTCAGTCTTTATTGATGAGGAATGCAGTGTATGCTATCTAATCTAATCTCTCTTCATTAGAAAGCCCTGTCCTTAATGTCTCCTGAGGTGAAGTGTCAGGTTGGAAGAGGATGTACGTAGGATAGGGGGTGGGGAGAAGGAAAAAGCGTGCAAACCAGTGGGGATTAAACAGTGGAAAACAGGATGTGACTAGGAGAGGGGGCGGAGTGGAAAAAGAGCAGGAACCAATGGGGATTAAAGCAGTTCAAACAAAATAATGATTATGTAAATAGACCATAGCATCAAGCAATGCAACAGAAGGGGTCTTAGAAGCAGAACTTAGAAGCAGACCAACACTCAAGGACCTGGGTTTGAGCCCCCAGTCGCCACCTGTAGGGGGAAAGCTTCATGAGTGGTAAAGCAGGTGGGCAAGTATCTCTCTGTCTCTCTCCTTCTCTGTCTTCCCTCTTCCTCTGTATAATATATATTTTTTAATTCTAATGAAAAATAAAAGCATTACAGTTAATGTAAAAAGAACCAACTACCAAGAAAATGCACAGAAACAAAGTAGGAAACTAGCAACCCCCATCAAAAATGCGCAGATGATCTGAGTAGACACCTCTGCAAAAAACACATGGAAATAGCCAACAGACAGATGAAAACATCCTTATTCATTATCAGGCACATTCACACAAAAACTGTGAAATATTACCCTAAACTCTAGGAATGGCTACTACTAAAAGACAATAATAAGAGTAAATGGTGATATATAAAAGCAGGTATCTTTACACACTGTTGATGGGAATATAATTGGTGTGACTATTACTGAAAGCAGTGTGGATATTCCTCAAAATATTAAACATAGAGGCTCCATACTACCCAGCTACCCCACTTCAGAATATTTGTTTATTTTTATTATTTTTAAAATTTTATTTATTTATTTTATTTGGCAGAACAGGAAGAAACTGAGTTGGAAGACAGAGAGTGACAGAGAGGGGCTGAGTGGTGGAGCACCTGATTAAGTGTAAGTCTAACCATGCAAAATGATGATCCAAGGACCTGGTTTCAAGTCCTTCATTCCCACCTGGAGGGGAAAGTTTCATGATTAATGAACCAGGGCTACAGCTCTCTCTCCCTCTCCCTCTCCCTCTCCCTCTCCCTCTCCCTCTCCCTCTCCCTCTCCCTCTCCCTCTCCCTCTCCCTCTCCCTTTCTCCCTTTCCCTCTCCCTCCCCCTCTCCCTCTCTCCCTCTCCCTCTCACCCTCTCTCCCTCTCTCTCTCCCTCACCCTCTCCCTCTTTCTCTTTCCTTCTCAATTTCTCTCTGATCTGTTAAATAAAATTTATAAATAAAGTTTTAAAAAAATAAAGAAAAAGCGAGTGACAGAGTCACACCTGCAGCACTGTTTCATCCCTTATGAGGCTTTCCCCCAGCAGGTGAGGACAAGGGCTAGAAACTGGATCTTTGTACACAGTAATGCATGTAATTAACCAGGTGTACCACCCCCACCTCAAAATATTTAACCAAAATGTATTAAATAGAAATACCACTTTTAAAAAGATAAATGCATTCCTACTTATTGCAGCATTATTTACACCAATCAAGAACTAGAAATAAATTAAGTAGCCATTGACTGATGAACAGATAGAACAGATCTAGTAAATATACACAATAGAATCCTATTAAACTGTAATAAGAAATGAAATTCTCAAGCTGGATTGTGTTGCACCTGATTATGTGCACAAGTCATCAAGTGGAAGGACCTGGGTTAAAACCCAGGTCCCCACCTATAAGGGAGGAGGAAGCTTTGTAAGCAGTGATACAGTGATGCTGCTGTCTCTCTTTCTCTTTGCCATTCTATGTTCATCTCTTCTCTCACTTTCTCTCTGCCCTAACAAATAAAAGAGAAAAATAAAGAAAAGAATGGACACCAGGGGCAGTGAAGTCTTCCTGTAGGTACAGAGATTTAGCAATAACTCTGGAAAGAAAGAAAGAAAGAAAGAAAGAAAGAAAGAAAGAAAGAAAGAAAGAGAGGAGAGAGGAGAGAGAGAGAGACGTAGGAAGGAAGATGAAAAGGATAGAGGCAAGAGGGAAAGCTTGCCATTTTACAACATGGGTAGTCTTAGAGAGTACTTTACTAAGGTAAATAAGATGGTTAGAAAAAGCAAGCACTCATATACAGAAAAATAAAGGATAGACTAAAAAATACTGAACTTTTGGACTATAAAATCAATTAGTGATTAAGATAAAGGAAGTGGGAAGAGCAGAAAAAATTGACAAAAGGGACTTGTGTTGATATTCAGTGATGCAAACCTGAAACCTGTATAAAGTTTTCATGAAATAATATTTTAAAAAATAAATAAATAAAGCAGTGTGACTTATATTTCCTCATCAATGGAAAAAGAAAATTATGTGCTCAATTTGATATTACTGTAAAGAAAGAAGAACATTGTGTTTGTTACTTGTGATGCAATTTCAACTTTTTTCATTAATAATTATTATACATAATTTTGCTGTGAATAAATAAGTATTTTTCATTGGAATGAAATGATACTGTATAAATTATCTGAAAATCTCTAAGGAGACTATTCTGTTGATAAAGCCAGAGTTGCTTTTCAACTTAATATTCCATTGAACTAAAAAGAATAAGCTTAGTAAATATTTACTCCTTAACATATGCAGTGAGTCAAAACTCAGAAAAGAATAGACAATCAACATAAAACTAAAATTTTACATGAAATTAAATCAGTAACTAACCTTGATGTGAGCATATATTTATCTGATCTATAGACTGGATGGTGATGATCTGTTAATACATATATTGTGACTAATGCCAAATAAACATATACATAATGTAGTAGTAATGCAAATATTGTATGTCCTGAAATAAAGATATAATTTCAGTTTTTGGAAGGAAAGTTTTTCATTGTATTTTCTCAATATTTTTAAATAAAAATTGAATGTACATTCCACTAAAGTTCAGAATAAGCTCCATGACTGATGCAAAATAGTTCATAACACAAACATACATTTAGTTAATCATTCTATGAATAATATAGCACCACTAGTAAAATAGTCTAAAGGCTTATAAATGTGAAAGTGGTCCTATTTATAAACTAGCAATAATATGAAAACTAGTTTTGGAATTTTCATTGGCAGCTTCTCTCAAAAACATCCAATAATAACAATCCCTAATGCTATTTTCTTTTTTGAGTTCTGGGGAAAAACTAGATTTATTTACAATGAACTCAAACAACCTTACCTTCACTTTGAGGACTGAAACCCCTAAGGAGAAATAAAAAACAAACACATTTAATCCTCACTCAAATATATTTGGTAAAAATCTAAGAAAATTCAAAATTCATGAGGATTCTGCAAGCATCAAGTCTGCTTTTCATTCTGTATAATCCAGTTGACAGCGCTTTAAATAACCTTGACTAGCACAATGGGACATTTCACCTGTGCAAAAATCAACCTCATATTCTCATCTATCAGTCAGTCTAATCTTTGAAATCAAGCATAATCGTAAATTAAGTGAGTCAACTGTTTTTATCTATAAATAGGCACATTGTAGACGGGATGATATTTTCATCATTGTCACATAACAGTATCACATAAGAAGGCTGCTGGTGGCACACTCAGTAGCCCACACATGTTGCAACAGCCAAGGACCTGAATTCAAGTCTTCAGCCTCCGCCTGTAGGAGGGAAGATTCACAAGTGGTGAAACTGCTGCTATCTATCTATCTATCTATCTATCATCTATCATCTATCATCTGTCTATCTATTTATCTCTCTCCCCTCTCCATTTCTCTTCCTTTCCCCCCTCTAAATTTCTCTCTTCCTCTATCCAAAGCAAATAAACAAAAGAAAAGAGAAGGAAGAAACATCATATCAGTAGAACCCAAAATTAATAAGCTGAGTTGAGGGATAATTAGAAATAAAAAAAATAACAAATTTACTTAGAGCTTGTCTACCACTCTTTGTTGTCAGTTCTTGTTGGCTTTGACAATCACTGACTGTTGTGAGAATCAACTGATGTACTGTGAGCATAAACTTTTAAAATATCATCTTAAATAGTAAGTGGAAATGTTGATTTCTTAGTAAGTTTTTTTCTTTTTTAGATTTTATTTATTTATGAGAAAGATAGGAGGAGAGAGAAAGAACCAGACATCACTCTGGCACATGTGTGCCAGGGATCAAACTCGGGACCTCATGCTTGAGAGTCCAGAGTTTTACCACTATGCCACCTCCTGGACCACACTTCTTGGTAAGTTTTAAAGAAGACTTGCAGTTATCATTGTGCCAGGTGTTAAGCAAGCTATATAAAGATGAAGAACCCTTTTGGGTATAGATGAGTTAAATTTTATCAATTTCCTTCATAGACAGAGTCCTATCAAATATGTTGTGTTCTCCTACTAGTCTATATAAAGCAAATATATTGCCATCATCTGCTCTCTTTAAAATTATTGGGTCCATACTCCCAGAGGGTTAAACAGGAAAGCTATCAGGGGAGGGGATGGGATACAGAGTTCTGGTGGTGGGAACTGTGTGGAGTTGTACCCCTCTTATCCTATGGTTTTTCAAATGTTTCCTTTTTATAAATAAAAAAAATATCATATGCATGTATACACACATAATATAACACATCTAATTTATATTATAAATAAATATACATGCATGTCATAAGGAGAAAATGTATCATTTTACTTGTAATAAAATATAAAACTAGCTAAAATACGAATTACTCTATTTACTACTAATTGCCAGAGTCAGGAATAATCTAGGTAAGTGGATTTTCCCTTGTAATTTTCACAAATATTAAAGATATCCCTTATAAAATGAGGAATAAGAGCCTCAGAATATTTATCTATCTTCATCTATCTATTTATTGTGTAGGAGCTTCCTGCATGCACTAGTCCATTGACTCCAGAGGACCCGCTGAGCTTCTTGCATCTTTATGTTGTCTAGACTAGACAAGTTTTCAGCTATTATGTCCTGAAGAACACTTTCTTCCCCTCTCTCTTTCTTCCTCTGGTATTAAAATATAATCTTTCTGTCATATTTACATCTGATTTATCTAGTTTGAATTTTTATCTTCTTTCCTTGCGTCACTCAGTACACTTCTTTTGTTAAAAGCCTGTAAGCCTTTGCCTCAAAATTCTAGATTCCCTTTCTTACTCAACTCATAATTAAATAATAAATTCAAGACTTTCCTCTTACTAACATTTTTTTCTTCAAATCCCATTTACTATATCTCCTCTAATCCTAAATACTTCAGTGACAATAGCACTTGCTGAAAAAATATTCCACCTTCTAAGTGCATAAAATATCAGTGTTAGAATAGCAGTTCTGGGGGCTGGACCCTGACTCCCCACTTGCAGGGGGGTCGCTTCACAAGCGGTAAAGCAGGTTTGCAGGTGTCTGTCTCTCCCCCTCTCTGTCTTCCCCTCCTCTTTCAATTTCTCTCTATCCTATCCAACAGTACAGTTATAACAACAATAAAAAAAAAGGGCAACAAAATGGGAAAAATGGCCTCCAGGAGCAGAGGATTCATGGTGCAGGCACCATGCCCCAGCAAAAACCCTGGAGGAAATAATAATCATCATCATCATTTAGGGGCCATTCTTCACATGCAAAAAACAGAGTATCAGCTTATTTTTCATGTGGATGGAAATGTGTGAAAAAGTATATGTACAACAAATAAACTTGAGGTCTAAGATTTAAAAAATTCTCTCCAACTAGACAATAGAAAAGGGGGAGGGGGTCGGGCAGTGGCACACTGGGTTAAGCACACATAGTACAAAGCACAGGGATTCCAGTTCCAATCCCCACTTCTCACCTGCAGAGGGGTTGTTTCATAAGCAGTGGTGTAGGTCTGTAGGTGTCTATGTTTCCCTCTCCCTCTCTAACTCCCTTCCCTTTTCAATTTCTCTCTGTCTTATCCAATAAAAGGAAAAAAAAAAATGGCCACCAGGAGCAGTGGATTCATAGTGCAGGAACCAAGCCTCAGTCATAACCCTGGAGGCGAAAAGAAAAAGACACAACATTATGAATGAATGTTTAATAGGAATAAACTAAATCTTCCTACTAAGCTGGAATAGCTGTTTACTAGAAATAATCTAGCACATGGAAAGAGTTTGCTGTTCTCTTTTCATGCAGTTTTATTAACGTTAGAAGATGTATCTCTTTAAGATTTGATCCCCAATATCACATGAGCAGCACCAGAGAAACTCTGGATGAGGGAATGAGATCTGTGTGTGTGTGTGTGTGTGTGTGTGTGTGTGTGTGTGTGTGTGCGTGTGCGTGTGTGTGTGTGTGTGTATCTGTGTCTCTGTGTGATACAGAATATTTTTTTAGTGTGGGCCAGTGAGGCCACTTAGTATTACATATATGTAAGATCCTCCACTCATTCTCCAGAATCAGATTAAAAAGGAAAGAAAGAGAGGAAGAAAGAAAGAAAGAAAGAGAAAAAGAGAGAAGAAAGAAAGAGACTATAGAAGATGATCCTGAATTTCTTGTAATTCCCCAGCCATGAACTTTTGCTTTGCTTCTGCTATAGCACAGGCAACAGCTGCATCAGTATCATCCTTCAACAAAACTTGTCCTTTGTTCTATCCATAGAGTGATCTCAGTGGGGGGGGGGGGGATAGTGTCTTTACCTTCTCCATTAATTTTTACTATTACTGAAAATTAATTTCTAGCCTTTTGAAGTGCCTATGTTAACTCATACAAAAAAATAATAAAGGACTGAAAGATAATGATAGACAATGGAAAAAAAAAAAAAACAGCCATACATTCAAACTGATAACCTCTGTCAGTGGTTATATGTACATCAGCATCCTTTCATTGAAAGAGCCAAAAGTAGGCGCAAGTGAGGAGAAATATGCAGAATGTGATCTATGTGGTTTAACTTTCCTCCTCAGCAACAGAACCGCCCTCAGATCCAGAGTCAGGGAAATGATGATTTTAGGTCATTGGCTCTGCAATGTAAAACATTACATTTAACAAATACCACTACTAGTATAAAATCCATGTGGTTTATCACACATAACCAACGAATATAATTAGGATTTATCCTTGTAACAGAGACTTTACATTTTCTAACTTTGTTCAATTAAATTTGCAAACCTAATGTTGCATTAACTTTTACTTAAGTTAATTCTTATCGCTTTTTTCCATTTGTATTTTAAAAAGCTCTTGGTGTTGAAATTCTATCTCCATTTAAACAAACTTCTTCCAATAAAACTACTCCCATGAATTGGATTATTTGCAATACAGTGCTTTATTTTCTCTCCCTAAATATTTGATAAACATTATCTAGAACCAATGAACACATTGATCATTTCAATGTTTATTAAAACGCTTTTAATGACTTTTCAAAAAGACATAGTTGTATTTTCAAACATTATATAGTGCATTCATCTAAGACGTCATGCAGGGAGAAAAAGACATTGAAGGTGTAATTCATTGGTTATATAAAGCAGAGTTGTGTTCCCAACTTGGTGAAATATTCTCAGGATGCTGTTATAAATATAATAACAATTTTCTGGTAGAGAAGTCAAGACAGCTTAGGGAATTGGTAAGGAGTTATGGGTGAAATTCTCAAAGGGTGCAATAAAGTCCCCATGAAAGGGCTTAAATGCGCTGGACCGAGGTAAGCAGCTGCAATTGATTTAGCAAGTAATAATGCAGAACATGAGGAAGAAAAGAACAGGAATTCGTAGCACTTCTGTCCTGGCTTCAGTGTTTTCCTGAAGGCCAAAGGCATAATTCTGTCCAACTGCTTGGGCTTTTTTTCTCTCTCTTTTTTTTTGGTTTTAACTACATCGTATGTATTTACTTTTTAAAAAAATCTGCATTTGCCTTTCATCTGCAAATGAAAGGAATGGGGAGAAAGTGAATGTGCATTCCAAGGAATATCTTTTTGGTGTAATAAGAGCAAATGCAAATATTATAAACCCAAGCAAAATTAAGAGTCTAATAGTAACAAAGATACTGAATAACAGAAAAATTAGGGTTCCCACTGCAGGTTGTTTTTTTTTCCTTCTTCTTTCCTGTGTAAGGTATCAAGAAAGCACAGTACAATACAGACTCTAGACTGGGGGTTGGGCTTCGGAGGGGGGTAACCATAGCACTTAAAATGCTTCTGCTTTATGAATCAAATATGAAAATTACTTAAATTTGATTATCTTGAGATGACAGCAAAACATTGAGTGACTTTTCCCCTATCATTTCAATACATAATTAAAACTCTAAGACAGTCCTTTAAAAAATGTGTTAAAATCACTTAATAGCACCTACATATACAAGCCAGAACATTATTTAATATTTTCAAGCCATATAAAAGGCACTGACCACTTCCTTTATAAGCATTTTTCCTGAGGGGTTAGGAGGAAAAGAAGGCAAATTCAACTGTGTGGATGTTCAAGGGTGCATGATAAACTTGACAAAATGGAAAAGTGCAATGGCAAGGTTACTAATTTACAAGTAATTGATTATGTGTACCTCACTAAACATCAAAGAAAGCAGGATTTTTTGTTTTAAGGAAAAGATATTATATATTTTATATGTGTGTGCCTGAATGAAAAAAAACTGAGTATCACTTTTCCAAGTTGTATCAATATTGTTGACACAAAATTTGCACAAATACAACAGGTTGAAAGCCTTTAGTTTTTAGTGAAAAAATTAATACTGTATTTATCAAATATCATATTAATTCTCTAAACATCGGGAAAAGCTATTAGCATTTTATTTGTTATATTTAACTTTTAATATTCAAGGATTTCTAAGTGTTGCTTAGTTAAAACAAAAAACCAAATAGCTTTTTAATATTTTAAAACGTTTTAAGTTGAAGGCAATAGCAATGTCCAAATGTTTGACAGCACAAGGAGAAATGCACTTCAGACGATGAGGTAGTTTGATGTGTGAAAACATTTTATACTTTTTCTCTAGGTCTGAAAGAGAAGAATTATATATTGTTCTTGGCAACTATCATAGGACAGAACAATGTCAATATAATATAAAGTAGAATATTTGAACATAAAGAACTTACTAAAATAATTTCCAAATAGGATGTCAACCAACATGACTATATGTGTGATGCTAGTAGAATATAGAATTAGTCACTTGATAAAGTAAACTTGCTAATATAAAAATGCATGACAGCAAAATTAACATCTGGGTAATAATTTATACAGTGAAGAATGTCCCTGTTTTGAATCTTGAAAGGCTTAAAATGTATATTGTCAAAATAGTTCAATCTGAGCTAAAAGATAGACCACATCACTCTGTAACCTAATTAAATTTCACATTGGGATGTGACAAACCCCCATGATCTTCCTTTATAATAATTGCCCTGCCATTTTGAAGCTTTTGCTCCACATGGTTTGACTGCAGCCATCATAAACTGCAAACTAAAAAGCTGCATGATCTGAGAGCCAGCTCCAAAAACATAAGTTTAAAAAATTAAACACGGTCCCTCCTCTTCATTTAGAGACAATAAATCTTATACTCATGTTACCTTGCTATATAATAATTATGCATTAGTAAAAACATATACAGTAAGAAGCAGATATATAAATTGTACTTCACCGAAGCATCTCAATATAAAAACAAATGAGAAAATAATGCCAAGTAAATAGGCAGGCAAGAAGCAAAAAATAAATTCTCAAAGGTATTTCCAAACCGGCATTCACAATGTGAAAATCCGTGTGAACTGCAGATTCCTGTAATATTCCCCAGACATGAGTTCCTTAGTATTTCGCCTATACTAGTTATTGTATTTTAAAGAAGTGTTTTACACATTTATTTGTTGTTTTTCAATAAACAAAAACTACAAGAAGAAAAAAATTCAGTGCTTACAAATTTCCACACCAGGAAGGCGGCTTTATTTTGCCCATCGAAGGTGATCTATGGAAATGATCAACTGTAGGTTTGTCGTTTTTTATACAGCCTTAAACTAAGCCTTCACACTGTCTCTAAGCACTTTTCTTTTGGTTCGGCAGAAACAGGAACATCTCCTTTAAAGTCTAGAAAATCTAAGATTGAACTATTGGGGAATTCTGTTGTCTCATATTTATCTGTGCATCAGTTACACAAATTTTCAGCTCCTCTTCTCAAAAGGTTCCAACTCTCCTCTGGAATAGTTGCCTGTATTTATTCCAGTCCTCTCTCACATACAGACATATATCAAACAACAGAGAAATACTACTAAAAGAAATACCCCTTTTCTCACTCTTTTCAGATGTTGTAGATATTTAGCTCTTTAAATGGAAATTAATCTCTGTATTTAAACATACATATGTAGAAAGAAAGACAGATAGATAGATGATAGATAGATAGATAGATAGATAGATAGATAGATAGATAGATAGATGATAGATCAGGTGGTATGCTTTACTATCTTTGCATTTGTGCTGCAATTTGCAGGCACTCAATTCTAAATATAAATATACTTTTATTCTACAACCCAGTCTATATTACTCCTATTCTCCTGACTGCCATTTACCCCTCCATTTGGGACCTTATTTGTTCTATCTTTTGCTCAATGCTTATTCAAAAATGACTTCAATCGTTTCCAGCAGTTGTTGTCAGAACTCAGACCAGAAGCTACTTCTCAGTCCGCCATCTTCCTTTTTTTCTCTTAAAGAAGATTCTTATTGGGTTAGGTGATGGATGGCACACTCCACTGATCTCAAGAATCCAAGTTTGAGCCCCTGCTTCAGACCTACAGGGGGAAAGCTGCACTCGAGGTATTGGAGGTCTGTAGGTCAGTCTCTCTTCTCTCTTCCCTCTCAATTTCTATCTGTCCTATCTAATAATAAAAGAAAAAAAAAGTATTGTTTTATTTTTTTGACAACTAAACATGTGTTCTAATACAGCCAAGTTTGCAGACTTCCTCATATAAAAGTAAATTCAAAACTTACCTCTGCCCTGTCTTTGTCAAACCTTAATTTTTTTTTTTTCATCTTCTGCTTCACCTTCTCAAAGATGAAGCTACTCAAGTTGACCATTTTGTTCAGTAGCTTCTGGATGAATCTTGACAATGACAGCACTAGAAGGAAACCATGATATGTAGTGTAGTTAAAGCTCTTACCTTTGCTCTTAGAGACAGTTATAACTGGTGAATCTGACAATACACAGCATTGCTTTAGAGTCCCATGTGTTAAAGAATGATTTCATGCAGTCATTTAAGCAGAACCTTCTTTGGCTGCCTGAAACTCAACAGGATTGTTTCAGGGACTGGAGTGTCACAGTTCTTTGGGTTCAGACAGCTATGATGACCTCTTCAAATGCTTCACAAAGATTAGGCTGTCACACCTTGTCAGGTGATCTATGCTTTCAGGGCATTAGCCTTTTAAAAGATTTAAAGTGTACTTACTCAGTGCTGTAGAAAATGTTTCACTTATACATTCAGTTTAAATGTCCACTTCTCCCCTATGCACTACATTTTCTCCATCCATACAGAATTTATACTATAGACCATCCCTTAACATCTTAAGACACAACCATAGTTTGTATTATCGTTTGAACTAGAATATTTCCATCCCCATAGAAAATCTATTTTCTGTCTAGATCCACTGAACATTTACCTATTTATTTATTAGTTATTTGCCACAGGGACAGACTATAGCTAGGACTTGGTGCCTGCTTGATGACTTCAACACTCTCAGTAGGCATTTACTTATTCTTTTTTATTATTTATTTTCTTGTTATAGAGACAAAGGGAAGCAAGGGGGAGTGGAGAATGAGGGATAAATAAAGAGTGACCCATAGCACTGTTTGACAACTTATAAAGCTTCTTCTCTATAGGTAGGAATTGGCCTGAAGTCAAGTTCTCGTGCATAGGAACATGTACGCCCTACTGGCTAAATGCTCTGCCGGCTGTACCCCCGCCCAACGCCTGTGATTCACTGAACTCTTAAGATTTAAAGTTCAATCTAGGGGATAGATGGTGGTGCACCCTATTGTGTGCAAGGATGTAGGTTCAAGACTCTGGTCTCCACCTGAAGAAAGACTCACAAGCAATGAAGCCATGCTGTATGTGTTTGTATTTCTCTCTAACTCACTATTTCTTGCTTTCATCTCAATTTCTCTCTATCTCTATCAAAAAACAAAAAAGGGGGAGGAAGTGGTCCCCCAGAGCAATGGATTCATTGTGCAGGCGTCAAGCCCAACAATAACCTTGGTGACTGTAAAAAAAAAAAATCAATCCATATGCCACCTTCACCTCCAGTTCCATCCATTTTGTCCTAAAAGAAACAATACCATACCTTTTTATTATGATTTTGATTGAAGAGTAATATCCCATTACTTAAAAAATTAAAGATTTACTTCATGAAGAAAACAGAGAACAGGGTACTGATCTACTATGTGGTACCAGATATTAAACCGGAGGTTCCAGCAATGCAGAGATTCAAATACCGTACTGTGTCATTTCACTACCCCTAACAGGACTTTTTAAATTATTTTTTAAAAATTTATTGTTGTTATTGATGCTGTTGTTGTTGGGTAGGACAGAGAGAAATGGAGAGAGGACAGGAACACAGAGAGGGGGAGAGAAACATAGACACCTGAAGACCTGCTTCACCGCTTGTGAAGCGACTCCCCTGCAGGTGGGGAACCAGAGGCTTGAACTGAGATTCTTCCACTGGTCCTTGCACTTTGCACCATGTGTGTTTACCCACTGCTCTACAGCCCAACTCCCACTCAGGATTTATTATCACTCCTTTTTCCCTTTTGTTTAATCTTCCTCCCTTCCCTTCTCTCTTTCCCTGTTTCTTTTCGTAAAACTGGATCTTTTAGAATGCATAATGTTAACACTGCTATCAGTCCACTTTTTTTAAGTAAAGAGACATCACAGAGATTCTAGGTGGAGACATCACAGCACTAGAGCTTCCCTGAGTGGGTGCTAACTCCTGTTTGGTGTTAGAGCTTGCACCTAGGTCAAGTTCATGGCAAAGGTACACACCACTTGACCTGGTGAACTCTCTCTATGGACCCTACTACAGGATTTTTAAGGCAAATAAACTGATACAGTATGCAAACTTGCTTAGGATATAATTTGCATAAAGTATATAAAGTTAGACTTTATTATATGTGCTTTGCAACTATAGTCTTGAACTTACTAAGTCCTTAAAAATAATGTATTTGTCAGTCCTAGAAAACTTTAAGAAGAAATTCTATTATTATTTTTTCTGTATTCAGTATTTCCTTGTACATACCCCTCTTTCAACAAGCATCTAAGAAATTCAGCTCATTGTTAAGAAATTTCAAAGAACTTAATTTTGAGTACTTTGAGAGTAGAAACTATTTTCCCTATATATCCTAATATGTTTACCATGACAAGTCAATGGGTAGTGTTGGTGAAGGCATAATTGAGAACCTTAATTAATGAAGAAGTACATCTTTACAATATTTTATCCATTATATGTTTGTATACACACTACTTTGATCTCAGCATATCTGCCTAAAAATGTAACTCACAAAAGCAAATGTAGTGGTTGGGAAACTTGTTCTTACTTATGGTAAGTAAAAAATAAAGGTTAACAAAAAAAGAGTTTATCTGGATTTAACACTAAGTATTTTCTTTTGAAGGCTCTCCTTACTTTGTCTCTTCTCTTTGTGGTTGAAGCCAACAAGTTTACTAACTTAAGGTTGAGAGGGTATGCTTTTGTGTTGTTGTTTTTTAGTTTAGTTTTTTTACTTTTGTCATTCATAGGTCTTATTTGGATCCATGCCAGAGCAATTAAATCTTTCCTCTGCAAAGTCCTCACAAAAATTCAGTGAGATGATACAGCACTTCAATACACTAGATATGCCATGATTGCCACCCAATGACCATCTAAACTTGGAGCTAGCTCTGCTGGCTTCTGTTCTGAGCTTTTGTTGGTGCCAGGTTAGACACAAACAGAACACAGGTCTCCAGACTGACAGAAAGCCTTTTATCTGGCACCCAGCTACTATACCTAAATTCTTTTTTTTTTTTTTTTTTTAGTATATGTGTTGCAGAAGTGAGCACTATGCCTGCGTTCTTGAGCGCTTCTTTGGAGGTTCTAGCAGAGAAGTACAACTACCCTTGACCAAGAAGATTAGTCTGGCTCTATTCAGGGAAGGCTGTCCTCTTCGACCAGAGGGATGCACACAGAGTGATGAAGGCGGAAGGGGACATCTGTCTATCCATCCAGATCAGCTGAATCAACCCTGGAGATCAATGCAGTGACACATGTCTGAGCCAGATAGCCCTCACATACAACGCTTGCATTCTTGAATGCAAAGTCAGGGTTTGCAGAGCAAACCCCAGTGACACAGAAAATTGGCATGCAGACTCTGAGCACCTTTGTCCATGTTTATACCTGAAATGAGGAATTCCTGGGGACACTAACTTTGTTCACCTAGTGAGAAAAAATGAATTATGGGACATGAATATAATTAGCAGACAGCTAACAACAGCCTGACATCCAATCAAGAGCATTTGCCAGACTTATGCAACCCTACAAGGGACTGTGGATGTATACGAAGTTATTTAAACAAGTTTCTGAGGGAAAATGCACTTTTTCTGCTTGTCCTTTCAGCTCTTTTTGCTGACTTCCACTGACGCTAGAATCCCTGCCATACCATTTCCCTCAGACCTTCAGTGTAGCTGAACACTAATAACTAAACTTAAGGACTCATGACTCCCTGCCATATAGCTAGCCTGTCTTTCCCCTTTGCTTTTTCTTATTACCACAGTTTTTATGTACCTAAATAACCCATGTTACAAAAAAATCTCACATATGATAAACCCCCAATGAGGCCCAACAGAGTTTTTATTTTTTAATGACAATAAATAATGTTTATGAATGCATGATTGATAAGCTTAATGAATGAAGAAACTCACAAAAGCAAATCTGGTGATCAATGTCAAATTAGACTAGCATTTGGAGAGGTAAATAAAAGGATCTTTATAGTGTCACAAATTTTTTTTTTTTTTAATATTTTATTCATTTATTTATTATTGGATAGAGCCAGAGAGAAACTGAGGGGAAGATAGGGAGAGAGACAGAGAGACACCTGCAGCCCTGCTTCACCACTTGTGAAGCTTTCCCTCTGCAGGTGGGGACCGGGGTCTGAACCTGAGCCCTTGTGCACTGTAATGTGTGTGCTTAACCAGGTGTGCCACCGCCTGGCCCCTGTTTTTTTTTTTTAAACCAACAGTATGTGTGGCAGCTGGAGAAGGAAGGTACCTGAAGAGATGGATAATAGAAAAATTATGAATTGATATATATTTGATAAGAGTTGAATTACCTATAAAAATAAATCTAATGTTTCTTAGGAGCCCATCAGTCTTTTCAAATTGTGATATTTAAAAGTAAGACTGAAGGTTGAACGAATCAAGTTTCAAGTAATAAGTAGAAATAAGAAGTACATTTTAAGAAACAAATGGTAGGAAGCAAGGGATGGTACACTTGACTGAGCACATATATTACAATGTGCAAGGACCTTCCTTCAAGCCCCTGTTCCTGGGCCTGCAGGAAGGTCTGGGGACTTCACGAGAACTGAAACAGTGCTATAGGTGTCTCTCTTCCTCCTTCCCTATCTCCCCCTTCCCTTTCTATTTCTCTCTGTATTTATCCTTGTACACTGTAACATGTCACTCAACCAGGTGCGCCACCACCCGGTCCCTTATATTTATCCTAAATAAATGAATAAATAAAAATATTTTGAAAAGGCAACTTTCAACAGTGGGTTTAAATAACAACAACAACAACAAAACATATTTGACATTTGGTCAAGTATTTTTTTTTTATTTTCCCTTTTGTTGTCCTTGTTGTAGTTATTATTGTTGTTATTGTTGTCGTCATTGTTGGATAGGACAGAGAGAAATGGAGAGAGGAGGGGAAGACAGAGAGAGGGAGAGAAAGATAGACACCTGCAGACCTGCTTCACTGCCTGTGTAGCGACTCCCCTGCAGGTGGGGAGCTGGGGGCACGAACTGGCATAATAACCAGGTTAGTAAATATATTTCATATAATAAATGCAACTATATACTATGTTACAATATGCATATCTAATGCATGCTCCATGCTTAAACATACATAAATGCACAACATAATATACACTATAGTAAGTTAAATGATTTGAGAGATATTTGCAAATATATCCTCTTATCCTTACCTGTATTTCTAAAGTGTCAGTTTTATTGCTGCAATTTTATAAATGAAGAAACTATTATCAAAGAGATCTAAGTCAGGATGCCATGATAGTAAGTGGCAACTGTAGTTGTCAAGCCAAAATTTGGCTGCAATCAAAGGCCACACAGTTTTCTACTATATTACATTTAAAAATGAGTTCTAGGAAGTGCTTTGGCTCATAAGTATGATTTAAGTGAGGAAAATTTACAGAACATATTGTCTATGCTACGCCAATTCATTTGAAGTAACCATTTTATAGCAGCGTTTCAAATAATAGTGAAATATAGAAGTAGCAATAAGTTGATCCTCTGAGGGTAGAAAATCCTACCCGAAAGGCTCCTTTCTCAAAATGAAGATTTGGGATTTGAAACCTCATAAATTGTACTACAAACTCTTTTATTGCTCAGACGTGATAAAGGTTAGTCCGTTTGGAGACTCTCTTAATAGCTTTACCTGTTTTTAGCTAGAAGTAATGATTACTATTTATGAATGCATTAAATACATGTACTGAATAATTATTGGGACACATTGGGAGACTCTACAACTCACTCTTAACACATGAGCAGTGTTTATTCTAGTATATTCTTGCTGCTATGTTTAAACAATTTATATGTTGAGAAAGCAGGGAGAAAAATAAGTTGAGTTGAAAAGGGTTAGGACAAAGAGAAAAAGATGAAAAGGAAGAGCAGGAAGACAAACATGAGAGGCTGGGAGGTGGTTGGGTCAGGCACAGGCTAAAGTTAAAAAAAAGGCTTGGAAAAAGAGAAGGGGTGGGGTCAGGCAGTGGCATACCTGGTTAAGTGCTCACATTACAGTACGCAGGGATCTAGGTTCAAGGCCCTGATCCCCACCTGTAGAGGGAAAGCTTCAAAAGTGGTCAAGCAGGTCTGCAGGTGTCTCTCTCTCCCTCTCCATCTCTTCATCTTCTCTCAGTTTCTCTATTTCTAGCTAACAATAAAAATTTAGAATATTTTAAAAAATGGAAGGGTGAATTTCCAAATCTCATAAACACAGGGAGGAGGCCAGATGGTCATCACCAGGTAGAGTGCACATATTAACGTTTTTGAGCCATAGGATTCCAGTGCCTTGTCTCAACCTGAAAGGGATGTATTTTCACCAGTGGTGTACTGCTCCAGGTGACTTTTCTTCTCTCTATACCTGTCTCTACTCTTGCTTCTCTCTTCTTGCTCCCCCTCCTGCCCCCTTCATCTTCTATCAGAAAAAAAAAAAAGCCATCCAAAACAGTGGAGTCATGCTGGCAACAGTCCTAGTGGGGAAAAACGAAAGTCTTTAAAAAAACTATTTTAACACATTTATTACTAGAAGTGATGAATGTTAAAGCTGTCATTCCCCATATCAAGAATCTTGAGATTATAAGACACAGAGATCTTCTCTTAAAAGTCTCTCCTCTCCAGCTGTGACTCCACACACTTGTATTGGGTAAATTCGACTGAGAAGAAACAGACCTTTTCCAGCTTACCTTGGTGATGGGGGGAGTATTGCAATGAAGCATATGGAATGAAATGCTTCAGCAGTAGTTGAATTCTCTGAGAGGATGAGGACAACAAAACAAATCTGTGATAAGAACAATAAGTCATTTCATACCCCCAGGTCAGAAATGGTCCAGGCCCTTTGTTTCCAGTTGCCATATCTGCTATGTGGATTTCATTGTATTTATTTATTTTTAAATAAATGTGTTTTCTTTGTGTAAGAAAAAGAAACTCTGGCTAATGGTGATGCTGAATAGTGATGCTAGGGGATTGAATCAGTGACTTTGCTGCCTCAGGCTTGAAAGTCCTTTTGCATATCCATTCTGTTAGCCCTTTTACCCTCTACTATTTGGAAATGTATTTGTTCTTTCATTGTTTTTTCTCTTGGATTCCTCACAGCTCACACTGATCCTGCCTACAATCTTCTCTGTAGTGTTTGTTCACCATCATTTTCATCTCTTTTTTTTTTCCAGTTTTCCTGACACACATACATTTCAATACAAATTCCATAGCACAGAAGATCCATTGAAAGTAGGGATTACAGAGCTGCTTATAAAATCAGAGCTAACACAAAAATGAAACTGCAGGTAATTGCATCTTTTCCTGATGACTGAAAAAAAAATAAACAAAACAACACTTCAGTATGTTAAAGTATTCAGTCATCCTTAAATATATCATCTTCCCTACTATTTATAATTCCTGCCTTTTTCACAAAAGCTGAGCGGGAAAATAGGGAATTGAGCTTTTGAGTAATTCAGAATTCAAACAAGTAACAATATATTAAAATTGTATTTTTTTTCTTTATTTTTCCCAGAGCACTGCATAGCTCTGGTTTAAGGGGAGCAAGGGTGAATCTGAGACTTCAGAGCCTCAGGCATGAAAGTTTTCTGCATAACCATCAAGTCATCTCCCCAATCTTGTAATTGCATACTTAGTAATTGAAGAATTCATTGTCTTAGATGTCGGATTAGAATGACCTCTAACTTTCTGACTCTAAGACTTCTGTGATCTGCACAAATACAGTTCAGACTTCCTCACCATGGTATGAGTATTGCTTTCCTATAACTGTGTTTTAAACTTGAATTGTCTTTCCCACATTAAATACCTGGGCTAATCAAGAGCTTCAACCAATGTTTTGATATTTTTATTCAGATAATAATCAGTCTGAAAACACTGTCTTTAAATTCCAGTGAGTCCTTGAGAACTCTACATCAAACAAGTTTTTGAAAATTTTATACATATTCCAGGAATATTTATTTATTTTTATTTATTTATTTTTCTACCCAGAACTTTCTCTTTTTCTGGAGTAATGCTAGAGAGCTGTTAGCATCATAAAAATTTTAAGTCCTGGGAATCAATCGGGCGGTAGCACAGTGGGTCAAGAGCACGTGATGCAAAGCACAAGGACCTGCATAAGGATCCCGGTTGAAGCCACAGCTCCACACCTGCAGGGGGGGTTCGCTTCACAGGCGAAGCAGGTCTGCAGGTGTCTGTCTTTCTCTCCCCCCTCTGTCTCCCTCTCCTCTCTCCATTTCTCTCTGTCCTATCCAACAATGACATCAATAACAACAATAATAATAACAACAACAATAAAAACAAGGGCAACAAAAAGGGAAAACGAATAAATAAATATTTAAAAAATATTTTTTTTTAATTAAGGCCTTTTTAGTTTCAAAGGTAGTTTGTTCATATGCTTTAGCCAGTTATTTGTATTTGAACTTTCTAGATCTAGATGAAAAGCATTTTTTAAATATTTTCTAATAAAGAATTCTGACAAATTATCTTACATTCTCTAAATAAACTTGATAAATCAGTGCATTAAATATTTCATTTTATTACTCACTTACATTTTCCAGATAGGCAATCTTTGACTGTACATTTTATAACTAAGCCTTTAGTAAATCACACTTTTCAGGGTGAGGGAAGTGGTGCACCCACTTAAGTGCACGTAGTACTAAGCTCAAGGACCCCGTTAGGATCTGCCTTTGAGCCCCAGCTCCCCATCTGCATCAGGGCTGCTTTACAAATTGTGAAGCAGATTTGCAAGCTTCTCTCTCTCTATATATATATCTTTCTTTCTATCTCCCCCTCCTTTCTCAGTTTCTTTCCATCTTTATATATATAGAAAAAAAGGAAAACATGGCTGCCAGGAGTGATAGATTGGTAATACTGACACTGAGACCCAGCGATAACCTTGTAAGCAAAAAAAAAAAAACCAAACAAAAAAACGTTTTAAAAAAATCACACTTTTCCACTGTGGCAAAGGTGTGCTATTCAGGAAGACAAACGCATGCCTTATCTTTTGATTTCAGTACTTGTAGCTATCAGCAGTACCATTAAACTATTTTGATAATTATTTTTGCTATTCATGATAATCTAACCATCATGAGAGCAACTGTAAATGAGTAAAATTTTACTTTATGTATATGAATCACTGTTTATTACACCATTAGCAAATATTCTAAAGTAATGAAATAAAAGTACAATATAGGGTAAAATTTAAATTCTCTACATTTTAATTAGTTAAACTTCATAATTTTCACAGTGTGTTAAACTAGGCAATTCTTGAAAATTTCATTCTGTTTTTTACTGAGTACTCACACTCAGCACTAAAAAGTCTACAAGGGAATGTTATATAATATTTTTTATCTTCATACTGCTTAGTTGTTTTATATTGCTAGCATAATTTAAAAACTAAAAACTATTTTGTGTATTCTTTTTGCACACACTAAGGAGAATTTCATCCATGTTTTATTCTTTAATGACAGTAGCCATCTAAAAAAGAGAGAATTCAGTCAACTTCAGCTCCAGAGTTGACCATCAGATAGACAGTGTAATTGTTAGGAGTAATGAGTTTGCTATTGTAGGGCCTGAAACATGATGTGCTCGGGTAAAACAATTGTTGCTTATTGGTCTGAATTTTTAAAGAGCACTCTGTAAGGATACCTATATTTACAAGTGTTAAAGTTGACCTTGTGTAGAATATTACATTTCAGTGTGTTTATTTATTTTTTTAATTTATTTTTTATTTAAGAAAGGATAAACTAACAAAACCATAAGATACTCCACACAATTCCCACCACCCAATCTCCATATCCCATCCCCTCCCCTGATAGCTTTCCCATTCTCTATCCCTCTGGGAGCATGGACCCAGGGTCATTGTGGTTTGCAGAAGGTGGGAGGTGGGAGGTCTGGCTTCTATAATTGCTTCCCCGCTGAACATGGGCATTGACTGGTCATTCCATACTCCCAGTCTGCCTCTCTCTTTCCCTAGTAGGGTGGGGCTCTGGGGAAGCGGAGCTCCAGGACACATTGGTGGGGTCTTTAGTCCAGGGAAGCCTGGCCAGCATCCTGATGGCATCTGGAACCTGCCCCTTCCTTCTCTGATCCATCTTGGACAGAGCTAGAAGGAATTATGTTAAGTGAGCTAAGTCAGAAAGATAAAGATGAGTATGGGATGATCCCACTCATCAACAGAAGTTGAGAAAGAATATCTGAAAGGGAAACTAAAAGCAGGATCTGACTAAATTGAAAGTAGGGCACCAAAGTAAAAACCCTGTGGTGAGGAGTAGACATGCGGCTTCCTGGGCCGGTGGGGGTGGGTGGGTGGGATGGGACACAGTCTTTTGGTGGTGGGAATGGTGTTTATGTACACTCCTAGTAAAGTGTAGTCATATAAATCACTAGTTAATTAATGTGAGAGGGAGAAAATTTAATTGTATGTCAGTGTTTATTTTTTTATGCTGAGTGAAAGTTGAAAGTAATTTTGCTTGGTTAATTTTATGGTGTTGTATTGGGAGCTTAATCATGATTGTACATATATATATTTATAAACCTTATAGAGTTTACAAGTATACATAGTTGAATATTATTTTCCTTTTTTTAATTTTTAAAAATATTTATTTATTGATTCCTTTTTATTGCCCTTGTTTTATTGTTGTAATTATTATTGTTGATGTCGTCGTTGTTAGGACAGAGAGAAATGGAGAGAGGAGGGGAAGACAGAGAGGGGGAGAGAAAGATAGACACCTGCAGACCTGCTTCACTGCTTGTGAAGCGACTCCCCTGCAGGTGGGAATCTGGGGGCTCAAACCAGGATCCTTACACTACAGGTCCTTGCCCTTTGCTTCACTTGCGCTTAACCCGCTGCGCTACCACCCGAATCCCATTATTTTCCTTCTTGAAAATATGATTATTTTTGATAGAGGTAAACATTGAGAGGGGAGAGGAGGGAGGTGATGAAAGAGAGAAACATATACAACATTGACTTAATGCTTATGAAGCTTCCACCCTGCAGGTCCGGATCAGGTGCATGGACCTAAGTACTTGCACATGGTAATGTGTGTGTTCTACTGTGTGTACTACCGTCTGCTCTTCCCCCTCAGAGTTGAATTTTCTGTGGAGTATATTTTGATATTCAGTTCAATTTCAATTTGGAAGTTGCTATTAGAAAACATTTGAGGGAGTTATTGTTTAATACTGTATTTAATAGACAAACAAGTCAATTTGTGCATGCAAGTATTTTACTGTGGGAATTTCCTCAAACTAAGTCAGTAACTTGAATATGAAAAATGAAATAAGCCCACCTATGAGTTTTAAACAGAGGTGCATTAATGCTTATGGAAACTGATATTCCTGTAACTAGGCAATGATGCATCTGGTTGAGAACACAAGTAACCATGTATATGGACCTGGATTCAAGCTGCTAGTATGCACCCACAAAAGAAAAGCTTCATGAGCTATGAAGCAGTGCAGTAAATGTCTCTCTCTCTCTCTCTTTCCTATCTCTCTCTCGATTTCTCTGTCTATAAAATATATATGTAAATTTTAAAAATAAATAGATATTTCTACTTTATCAATATATCAATAACAAGAAATGTTATTAATTCTATAGATGAAGAATATAGTGTCATGGTCCGGGAGGTGGCACAGTGATAAAGCTTCAGACTCTCAAGCATGAGGTCCCAAGTTTGATCCCTGGCAGCACATGTGCCAGAGTGATGACTGGTTCTTTCCTCTCTCCCCCTATCTTTCTTATACATAAATAAATAAAATAAAATAGAGTACAGTATCTAGCTTGATTGATAGGTATATGTAATATTTGTATCTCAAATTAAATACCAGAAACAAATTTTCTTCCAGAGTATGTACAAATACACATACATTTTTTAAATTATTTAAAAAAATTATTTTTCCTTTTGTTGCCCTTGTTGTTTTATTGTTGTAGTTATTACTGATGTTGTCTTTGTTAGATAGGACAGAGAGAAATGGAGAGAGGAGGGAAAGACAGAGGGGGGGAGAGAAAGATAGACACCTGCAGACCTGCTTCACTGCCTGTGTAGCGACTTCCCTGCAGTTGGGGAGCTGGGGGCTCAACCCAGGATCCTTATGCTGGTCCTTGTGCTTTGCACCACCTGTGCTTAACCCATTGTGCTACCGCCTGACCCTATATATAACTTATTATTGGTTTATAATATTGGTATCACAAGAGGACACATTTCATCTCTTTTCAGATTGTATATCACGAAAGGGCAAACGCTGAAGGGAATGAGGTCAATAATTAGTGAGAGGGAGATAATGGTACCTTGTTTGTAGGTGCATTGTGGGAGCAGAAATTTATTAAGAGTAACACATGCACAATGTTTAGTCAGAAAGCAAATCTATATTAACATATCTTATAGTTGGTTTGCTATAACTCACCAAAATGAAGTCTTACTTTAATACTAAATTAATAGTATATTTGTGTTAGAAAATTGAACCAAAAGGCCCAGAAGCATATTATGTGTCCCTATGTTCTATCAAGGTTAACTTTTTGTGTTTGTGGTTTCATTAATAATTTCAATATATGCTGACTTCGTTTCTGGAGTATAGTTATTATTGGTCACAGACACATAATGATCCACCTTATCAGAAAAAATTCAGTCACACTGTACAACAACATTATTGAGGAAATACGTGGTTTACTAGTGTAGTGCTAAAGTTGATGATATATGAAAAAACAACATTAGTATCTCAACGCACCGATGCCACAACAACTCAGATACAATGCACAGTAAATGTTCCTTTCTCTACTTGTGCATGTGTCCAGAAGTAGAGCTCTAGTCTGGATATTGACTTTCTCTTCATTATCAGTGTCAGCAACTGAAATCTCTTTTCATGTTATCATAGGAGAAGTGACTTCATAGTGTCATAGGAGAAGTGACTGTGTTTCCTAAATGGAGCAAAATAGTGAGATGGGACTGCCATGGATCAGTTTGTGACTACTTATAGTGTATAACATTTGGGTTACTACAAATAACTGAAAATTCACTCCAATGAAATAGCAGAGCTCTAGTGACAGAAGATCACTGGGAGGGGTGGCACATTCATTGCAGCAAGCAATATTTTTTGGAATACAGGAATTGCTTTTTGTGCCAAGCATTCTTACAGTTATCATCATCAGTTTGGAATTTCATGTAGGATAAATCCAGGTCGAAACCTCTACATCTTTCTCATCTTCTACCTCTCTAATTATTTTTATTTATTTATTTATTTTGAACACTGTTTCACTACTAGTGAAGCTCCACCCCCTCCTTTAGGTGGATACAGGGATATTGAATCCAGGTCTGTCCATGATTCAGACATTCTCTGCCAAGTATACCACCATCCAGTCCCCCTATTTCTCCAATTCTTGTAGGTACAACTATTATCATTTCTGCACACTAAATGCCACTGTGTTTTTCTCAACTAAAACAACATTCTAGATTTATAGGGAAGCAAAAATAAATTCTCACATCCAAACATTTCCATTTTCAAGATGACCATGCTCCAAAACTCCTTTCCATATTTTATTATTTAGCATTTTCAAAACCACTTAACCAGGAAACAACAAACATGTATTATATTTTGAATTATTTAAAAAGAATGAGGAGAATATAGTTGGTTAATTTTAACAAAAAGTTCCATGGTTAATCTGCTACATATACCATTATACATTAAGTCAACCAAATATTTTGAGACAGATCAAGATGTGGAGTGGAAAGGAAACGCAAGCAACTAGGAAAATGAAAGCACGAACACAGAGGGGTGCGTGGGTCATTCCCATTCTGGTAAAAACGGAAGAGTTGTTGAAGGACTTGGGCTCCTTTGTGCATATTTATTTATTTATTTACTTATTTATTTATTTATTTATTTATTTATTATTGGATAGAGACAGAAATTGAGAAGTGAGGGAGAGAGCGAGAGAGAGAGAGGAAAAGAGACAGAGAGACACCTGAGAGTCTGCATCACCACTCCTGAAGCTTTTTCCCCTGCAGGTGGGAACCAGGGACTTAAACTCTGGTCCCTGTGCATTGTAATATGAGCACTTAACCTGGTCCGCCACCACCAGGTCCTCCTTTGTAAGTCCAGGACTTAACCTGGTCCACTTTTGAAGGGTCTGCCTTCATATTCTTTCTAAGTCAATCCTATAATTGTTACTACTTTTATTTTCATCCTTCTAAGTAAGGAAAACAAAGGGCCTTACTTCCTTCTTATATGCAATCCAAATTCTCATTCCTGTCAGTGACAAAGGTAAAATCAAAGGTTCCTCATTACAAAAGTTCCAGGTTTCAATAGAACTGGGGTTTAGGGCTCTCTGCTCTCATCTTGCCCTAATAAAGATGTTCTGTAAAGATGCACAATAAAAATGGATCAGCTCGCCTAATCAAGAGCCAAAGGAGTAGCAATGGCTGCTTTATCTTTCTGACACTTAAGTTTTCATGTGAAATATAATCATAGTGACAGTACAAAACTCAGTGCTGTAACTAGTGAGCCTGTACTAAAGTCATTCTGAGAGCAAGGAAAGCATTTATATCTTGTACCCACATTCCAATAATAATGTATATGAATTCTGATAAATATGTCAATTTCAGTTTACTTTTCATATGTGATGTATAAAATTGGACTCAGTATTAATGACAAACTTTTATATGATTATTATTATATTTTGTGAAATACAAACAGCAGTAGATAATTAGTTCAAAATCATTCAGCAACACAAATATTCTTCTAAATATGACAGATAATAGACCTCATTCAACAAAGATTACAGTGCAGCTAGATCATTATTTCTGACATTCAGCAATCTACATCCAACATCATTGCCGAAGATGTTTTTCACAGTAGCTAAACACTTCAAAATAACAATTGGGGCATCAGAGCATTCATGAATAACACATGAGGCTAGAATTTACATTTTTCATTAGTAAAACTGCCTGTTTTCTTCTTCAGAATGATGTTTATTTGGGTAAATAATGCAAAGTCATGACTTTTATAAGACTCGTGTACAATTTAATGGGCTCAGTAATTAACTCCTTAGCCTGTGGTTCTGAACATTTTAGAAGGCCAGATTACTATAGGGCAGTATCGCCTTTTCTCCAAAACTAACTGTTCAAAAATTAAATGAACAGATGGAAAGTTCCTGCCAGTCAAAATATTACATATGCATTTGCTAGTTTGAACTGCACAGCTACCCCATTGATAAATAACTTGTTCTTTCTAATTTATCACTTCTAAGATGGATCAGTCATCAACAAGCAGTTTTCTTTTTTACATAGTACCTGCTGAGTTTGTGTGTGACTTTTCCAAATATTTATGTAATAACATATGTGTTAGTACAAATGATGAACAGAAAGGTTGCAAACTTAAGTGTTCGTCTAAATTTTCACAATACTTTCTCAAACATTTGCTTGTGTGCTTATGTTCTTTCAGAAATATTCTCAATAGCTCTTCTTAGTATACAAAACCAAACATCATGTGGGTATTCTTGCATTTTCATATTTTGAATATTATTAAAACTGAAGTTCTACCCTAAAGGCCATAGTTTTAGGTTTAATTTCTTTTTTTATTTATTTAAGAAAGGATACGTTAACAAAACCATAGGGTAGGAGGGGTACAACTCCACACAAGTCCCACCACCCAATCTCCATATCCCATCCCCTTCCCTGATAGCTTTCCCATTCTCTATCTCTCTGGGAGTATGGACCCAGGGTCTTTGTGGGTTGCAGAAGGTGGAAGGTCTGGCTTCTGTAATTGCTTCCCCGCTGAACATGGACATTGACTGGTCGGTCCATACTCCCAGTCTGCCTCCCTCTTTCCCTAGTAGGGTGGGTCTCTGGGGAAGCGGAGCTCCAGGACACATGGGTGGGGTCTTCAGTCCGGGGAAGCGTGGCCAGCATCCTGATGACATCTGGAACCTGGTGACTGAAATGAGAGTTAACATACAAAGCCAAACAAATTGTTGAGCAATCATGGACCCAAAGCTTGGAATAGTGGAGAGGAAGTGTTAGGGGGGTACTCACTGCAAACTCTAGTGAACTTCTGCTTTCAGTTATATATTTTGCAATAGTTTGTGAATACATGTGAACATATGCTCTCTCTCATAGAAACTGGTGTATATCTAGGTTTTGGGACTTTGTTAGAAAGTGAACCACCTGGGAAGGAATTAGAGTATACTATGAAAGGAGTATACTATGTCTCACCCAAGTAATGAAGCTGAAGGGTTGTCACTCCACACGTAAAGTCTCTGGACACAGTCTGAAGTGAAGCATGTTGAGGTGGCGATTGTTGCATTGATTAGGTTGCGATCAGCAGATGCAACATTATTTGATTAGGTTTAATTTCTACAAGAAACCTTGTATTTAAAATTTATAACCTGTGTAAAGAAAATGTAAGCCATATAGATGCTAGAGCTCTTAATGGGAATGATAATATAAGGATATATCTGTTAATTATTTATGTTTTGCTACACATGTGCCCTTAGATATTAAGAATACGGGGCCTGAGTGAGGGCGCACTTGGTTGAGAGCATATGTTACAATATGCAAGGATGTGGTTTCGAGCAGCCAGTCCCCACCTGCAGAGGGAAAGCTTTGTGAGTGGTGAAGCAGTGCTGCAGGTATCTCTGTCTCACTCTCCCTTTCAATCACCCCCTTCCCTCTCAATTTCTGGCTGTCTCTATAAAATAAATACATAGATAATATAATTTTTTAATTATTAAAAAATGAAATCCCAAAACTAAAACTTGTCCTCATACTAATTAGAAACAACGTAAATATGTGCATATATACATGAAAACACAACACGTGCATATTAATTTTAATTGTGAAATTTTATTATTTATATTCATTTAAATTATGCAATTATTATACTGTATATTAGGACTATCATTGCTTGAAATTTTATGTCACTTGGATAATATTTATGCTCTGTCGCCCAATGTTACTGAACCTTCAAAAGATGAAAGACATTTTTCCCATCATCCCTAAAGCTTCGCACTGTAGTAGATTAATGTTTTTGTTTTATTTTGCTTTGTTCTGCTTTGCTTTTTAAAGAGAGAGACAGAGAGGGTGGTCAGAGAGAAAGGCTAGAGCACGCTCAGCTCTGGTTTACTATAGTACTGGGGACTGAACCCTCAGGACTGAGCCTCTTTTGCATAACCATATGTTGTCTCTCCAGCCCTGTAGTTTGATTTTAAACTGATAAGAATAGATTCTACACCTGAATTTAGCCAAAAGGCCAAAGGAAGTGATGATAACTGAATTTGTTTATTTCACTTGTACATTAGACGGGGGCAATGGTCAGCTCAGGCTTTATCTCTGTATATACATGTTGCCCACAAGGGTAATCACACAAATGTCTTAATTGTTTATTGAAGGGCTATTACTTGGGGCATGAATTGCTAGTGCCAAGGGGCCTTTTAAATGTTCTATTGTTAAAAATTTAGATTAAGTGTAAACAAAACAGACTTCTTGGGGCCTGACAGTGGGACAGCTGGTTATGCTACTAAACTCACACATTACAGTGCTCAAGAACCCAGTATCAAGCCCCTGGTCTCCACCCTCAATGGGAAAGCTTCACAAATGGCTGCAGATGTCTCTCTGTCTTCCCCTCTCTATTGCACCTTCTCTCAATTTCTCTTTGTCTCTATCTAATAATAAATAAAAACATTAAAAAAACAGACCTCAATGTAAGTACATTACACATAGATAATTTCTCTGTAAAAGAGCTTTTATATAGTGAACCCCTAAGGGGTTCACTATATAAAAAAACTATAATTGTCACAATACTTTTTAAAATTTATTTTTGCTTTAAATTCTTGGGGGAATTAATGGATATAGTACAGCTGTTGTTGAAACATGGGTATATTTTCTCATCTCCCTACTGTGTAGGTTAGAGAAAAGCCCTGAATATTGACAACAGCCGTTAAGCTGAAACCAACTGTTCCTTGTTCCATGTAAATATTTTCACCTGTACCCACCCTGTGATAATTATTAAAAGGTGGGATGAAAAATGATCGGGGTCACAGACTCTTCCCCTTGCTTGGAAGGGTGTCAGCGGCCCAAGCTTAAGCTTGCTAAGGCTCTTGCTATTGCATGTGATTCTGGTCTTCTTTGCATGAGATTGGGACTTGAACCTCTGGGCATAACACCTACAATGTTGGTGTCTTTCACCTCTAATTTAAGTACCTTTACATCAGGACCACAAAGCCCCCAACCTCCTCCCTTTCCCAAAAGTTGGATGAAATATGTTTGTGAGTCATCTTTTATTGGTTTATATTGCTGAAGCTAATAATCATATACAAGAGTGAAAAAATGGATGGATCTCTTATTAAATGAATATTTTAAATTATATGCAAGAGGGAATTAAGTACCATAAGAAGATTTCATGCCATATATATATGTGTGTGTGTGTGTGTGTATTTATATTTGTGGGATTATACAAACTGGAAAGTGAGACTAGAGATTTCTAAAGGAGTTATCTTTACTCAAATAAAACATTTTGAGAATGTGCAAAAACAAAAAAATAGACTTGAAAATGAATTTAACGATAATACTTTTGTGCAAATAGAATATATTTTTTAAATTATTTATTTATTTATTTATTTATTTTCCTTTTTTTGTTGCCCTTGTTGTTTTAACATTGTTGTGGTTATTAGTGTCATTGTTGTTGGATAGGACAGAGAGAAATGGAGAGAGGAGGGGAAGACAGAGAGGAGGAGAGAAAGACAGACACCTGCAGACCTGCTTCACTACTTGTGAAGCGACTCCCCTGCAGGTGGGGAGCCGGGGGCTCGAACTGGGATCCTTACACAGGTCCTGGCGATTTGCGCCACGTGCAATTGCAAATAGAATATTAATAGCTCAAAAATCAACAATCACATCATGTGCTTACACTACCACAAAATTCAATGCACGGAAAATTAAAAGTCCAAATGAATTGTTCTTGAACTTTCTTAATAAAATGGCAAATGAATTCACAGTTTGTCCTTTTGGTCTTCAGAAGTGTTTATACACAAATATTTATACACAAAGTATGTTATTTCTAATGAACTTTTATCTTTTGTGAAAACACACTGATTAGATTTTTCTACTAAGGTGACAGTATTTTTAAAATAATTTTTGTTATTAAACTGGGGATTAAATTTCATATTCCATGTTGCCATCTTAATATTAATATAGTCACATTTTCACACAAGAAGCATAAACATGTGTTAAAGATACATTTCCTTTCCTTTCCTAGTTTTAATTAAGCATTCTCAACCCAATACATGGGGGGGGTTGATTAAATAATTAACTTTTTTATTCTTTAGGGATCCCTGTGCCTTTTAATTTACATGTTGATTTTGTAGCCAGGAAAATTCTCCCATGTTAAATTTGATTAAGCAAGGCAGAAAGTGTCTTAAAATGAATAGAGAGCTGAAATTGAGAGTGTGTTTTGTCTAATTGTGTTAATGAACTACCCTGATGAGACTTATTTAGTACAAATGGCCCCCTGACCTTTTGATTAACTGGTAAAAAGGGGTACATCTAATATCTGTAGAGTTTACTGTGTTCTTTCATTTTTTAACTAAGCATTTAAGCCACTTAAATACTTTAGAAAATAATGAAATGGGTAAATGAGGTAGGCATCAGTAAGTACAACTTCTTTCTTGTGGCATTCTTATATTGATCCCATCAATGTTTTTTTAGTTACTTTATTTGTATCACAGACTAAGATGTTGTAAGGAAATCCACGAGAAGTGCAAGTTATATAAATCTTTATATGTTAAAGATATTTACAAAAGCTTTATCTGATGACAAATTGATATTATATATGTACATATGCATAGAGATATACATATACAGAGACTGAGTCTGAGACAGACACAAAGAGAGAGAAAAAGAGAGAAAATCAGAGTACTGAAACTTCCCTTGGGTTTTGATTGATTCCTTGTGCTAGTAGGTCTTAAATCTGAACCAAAACATGGCAGCAAAGCATATGCCATAGGAGATAACGTATTCTAGTACCTTTAACCACCATATTGTAAATAGCTTAGTTAACAAGAGGACCTTGGGAAGAAGAAAGGGAGTTAGGAAAAGGACAAAGTCATGCGGTTCCCAAATCCCCTTTCCCTTTAGGAGATGCTCTTGTCTCAAAGATAATTTTTATTTACTTTCAGGGTTCATTCTGTGAAATCAACTTTTAACCAAAGACATATTTATCAATGGTGGTGGAAAACTATTACACACTAAAGTGGATAGTATAAATACAACTGCCACATCCCTATCAAACCAGAAACGAAGGGTCTGACAAAGTCAGCACCCAGGAACCACATCTTCAAGGAAGAATGATTCTGGGAACGGGACATGGCATGCTGATCAAATTTAGATTACAATTCCTTATTCTTATGATCACAATGAGTCTTATGTTTGGCAGGAACAGCTGGGGATAATCTGCCCTGGTCTATAGATTAATAACAAATGACCAGGATACTCAGTCACTAATTCCCGGAGGCCCAGCCTGGGATACAGTCCCTGATGACTTACATTTCCAAGAAATAGAAACTGAAGAAAAACCCAGAGTTCAGCAAGTTAGAAAACCAGACAGAGGGTCCTACTGCAGACCAGCACCTACAGTTATGACCAAATGGGGACCAGCTTACCCCATGGGTGGTGGACTGTGGTTTCCTCCCTATCTTTACCACAAATATTTACCTAAGCCCACTGACCACCCTTTGCATTATACTGGTACCTACGTGCAAGGTGACAGAAAAGTTAGTATTAATGACACTCATGTATCCTGGTATAGTTTTCCCTTTTTAGAAAGATTAGTAAGAAGCATGTATGCTTCTTCTCAGAACACGTTATAAATTATATACCCAATTGACACATTTGTGGCGCGCCAGGTACAGAGACTGCAGTAGATCTAGAGTCCCTAATGTAGATAAATTAAAATTAGAAAATATATTAAAAAGTAATGAGCCAGAAGATGTATCAGGAATAGAAGACATACATACACTTTTAAGAAAATTTCTCAATCAGATATATGTTGCCCCCCTTTAAAAGCCAAAGCCTTAGCTTACGCTGCCCCCCCCCCCATGATTAAGGAGGGAGTTAGATTTTCACAATAGGGAGAAAGTTAAATTTTTACAGAGAGCTCCTACTCATGAATGCATTACAGGTTACTACCACAGGGCTCGACACTCCCTTGAAATAACCACAATTATCAGAAATGCTTTACTTTCTGTTCCAGATTCCTGCTTTCAAAATATCATGTAAATGATAAAAAAAAGTATACAGACGCTTGCCTGTCTAATAAATATTGAGTTCAGATTCACCCTCCAATAGAGTGTGGTGTCTATCTGTTCTCCCTCACGCTGACTCCTGACCCACCCAGGGCTCTCTTCAGCAGACCCTGACAACTCCTGCTGCTCCCCAGCCTGAGAGGCCAGTCGCATACAACACTTTCTTAACAGGATACTAATGACTTGGACAGACAAAACTGAACATTTGATAGTGGATTTAATGTCATACATACATATGTTTTCCAGGGAGGCACACTTGAAACTTATATGTTAAAATGCAATGGTATTCCAAAAAAGAAAATATATTTATCTGTGATGGGAATTGTATTGCTTATCAAAATAATATGAAACATTTCTGTATCACCACAATATGTAATAGTCACACATATTATCAGATAGTACATTGAATTATTAGTGAACACATGCAATAATTATCTAAACTAAATTATTTGTGCTAAAATTAAATTATTCAAGGT
>NW_026648171.1:52500-72607 GCF_950295315.1 Erinaceus europaeus | reverse complement strand
GGTGAGAGATGCGAGAGACACTTAGAGCACTGCTTCACCACTTGTGAAGCTTTTCCCCTGCAGGTGGGGTCTGGGGGCTCAAACCTGGGTCCTTGTGCACTGCAACATGTGCGCTCAACCAGGTGCACCACCACCTGGCCCATTTTCTTCATTTTATAGGCAGTCCAAAATGTGCAGTGTATTTCCTGACACATGCTTTATTTACTTATTTATTTATTTATTTAACTTATTTAGAGAGAAAGAGAGAGACCACAACACCAAAGCATTCTTCAATGCAGGGGGACCCGGACTCAAGTGTGTTACACACATGGGAAAGCAGCACACTATCCAAGTGAGCTGTCTCACTGACCCTAAAGCATTCTTAGATCAAAATCTCTACCTAGGTGCATTTCGATGAACCAGACTGCCCCTTGGAAGCAGGAAGTAGCCCTGACCACAAGCACCCGGGAACATTCCCAGGAGCCCACGGGGCACCACTGTCTGCCGGAACTCTGAGCTCAAGCCCCCAAGCCTCTGTTGCAGAAGGAACGGCCCATGTCAGAGGGAAGCTGAACCCCCAGCACCAGGGTGAACCCCCCCTGTAAAGTTCTGGGTGGGAGCATCCCCCCACCTTGGAACTTGGTTCACTCGCTGCATCACCCCTCTGAACATCATCACCTCAGCATCCGAAACAGGAGCAGACAGACCTCAGGATGGACAGGGGCTTGCCTCCGAGTGAGCACACCACGGCTGCCCACACCCTGCCCCAAGCTGTCTGCCCAACTGCCCTGTGTAGATGACCTCGCTGCCTAGACCATCTGCAGCGATGCCCCCTCTTTATGTCAGTCCTGGCAACATGTGTTTTCCTTATGCTGTTCCTGATCGATTGATCAGATCGATGAATCCATCTAATAGTCTGTCGGGGGCCAGTGGTGGTTCTCACTCAAGAGTGCAAAAACCTTACTGTGTGCGAAACATTGTGTCTAAGACTTGGCCCCACATGGGAGCATCAAGACTCCGGGGAAACTCCGTGGATGATTGTACAGTGCTGGGGTCTCTCTCTCTCTTTCTCTCCCAACCCCCCCACCCCCCGCCGCCCCGCGCACACCGTCTGTCTCCCTTGAGAAAATATGAGCCCAGGACAAACATGCATAGTCAGGGTCTGGCTTTGAAATTTAAAAACAAAAGAGTCTAACAGTTTGTTAATGTTGCTGAGTTTTTTTTTTTTTAAGAACTACCTTGTGGGTTCCATTGATTTTGCTCAGCTGTTGCTCTGTCTCATCAAGTCCCTTTCCTGGTCCCTGCTGTCCCCCTCTTCTGCTCACTGTGGGTTCCCTCTCTGCTCTGGAAGGCTGGCTCATTGACGGAGGTGTTTGTCCTTTCTGGATCCAGGCCTTCAGCATGCTGGCCTCTAAGCACGGCTTTCTCTGTATCTTGTAAGGAGTGCTGTGCTGTCACTTTATCTCCACTCACCTGAAGGCGATGTGTTTCCTTCAAGCCTTGAAACCATGGTAGCTGGAGAAGGGCCTTGCAGGACTTGCAGGTGTGAGGACCTGAATTTGATCCCTGGCACCCCATCTACCTGTTCAATGCTCTGATTCTCTCTCTGTGCCATTAATAAATACATATTTTAACTGTTTTATTTTTATTTGATAAGACAAAGTGAAACTCTGGAAGTGGGAGATAGAGACGGTGAGAGAAAGAGAGACACCTGCAGCACAGCTCCACCACTCATGAAGCTTCCCCCCTGCAGGTGGGGATCAGAGGCTTGAACTCAGATCCTTGCTCATGGAAATGTGTGTGCTTAACCTGGTGAGCCACCACCTGGCCCCTAACACATGCATATTTTGAAAAACAAAATATGGGGCTGGGGAGATAGTCTAATAGTCAAGGAAACCTCTTATCCCTGAGGCTCTGAAGTCCCAGGTTCAATTTTCAGCACCACCAGAAGCCAGAGGTGAGCAGTGCTCTGGCATCTCTCTCTCTCTCTCTCTCCCTCCCTCCCTCTTTCATTAAAATAACATAAATACATTTTTTAAATGAAGTATGCCACAGTTTCTCTTTGACTCATCGGCAGTTCAGGAGTGGGTTGAATTTCTATACTGCTGTGAGTTTCCCAAATTTCTTCCTGTTCTCAATACAGAACTGAGGCCTGTTGAGACTGGAAAACAGTGCTTGTCTTTAAACTTTGCTGAAGTTTCCATGTATTTTTGGTGGCCTAGCAGTTAATTGCTGCTGGAGAATGTTCTCTGTGTGCTTGAGAATGTCTGTGCTGTAACTGGGAAGGGACCTCTGTGGAGGTCTGGTCTGTATGTCTCGCTGCTTTGTGGTGTTGCTCAAGCCATTTATTTCCCTTCTTATTTTCAGTCTGGTTTTACCTGTATTTGAACATATGATGCTAGGACTGGAGAGGCAGCTCCATGATAGTGAAACAGACTTTCAGGCCTGGGGTACCAGGGACCCCAAGTTCAGCACCCTGTACCACCATAAACCGGAACTAAGTGGCGCTCTGGTAAAAAGGGAAGAAAAGAAAAGAAAAGAAAAGAAAAGAAAAGAAAAGAAAGGAAAGGAAAGGAAAGAAAAGAAAAGAAGAGAAGAGAAAAGAAGAGAAAAAAACAGAATATTGTCATTTTCGGCACGTTCCTCCCTTCAGGTCCCTCCCTGCAGGTTGTGCTCTGTGGTTAGGTGCATATATGCTTGTGATTGTTAGATCTTCCTGATGGATGGACTTTGTAAAAATCCTTTCTCTCTCTTTTTTTCATTATTATTTTCCCACTGTTCCTGGTAACAAGTTTTCTTTTTCTTTTTCCTTTCTCTTTTGTTAGATAGGACAGAGAGAAATTGAGAGGAAAAGATGGAGAGTGAGAGAGAGAAAGAAAGACCTGCAACGCCCATGTTCAGCGGGGAAGCAGTGACAGAAGCCAGACCTTCCACCTTCTGCATCCCACAATGACCCTGGGTCCACTCCCAGAGGGATAGAGAGTGGGAAAGCTATCGGGGAGGGGGTGGGATATGGAGATCTGGTGGTGGGAATTGTGTGGAGTTGTACCCCTCCTACCCTATGGTTTTGTCAGTGTATCCTTTTTATAAATAAAAAAATAATAAAATAATAACTAAAGACTGACCTTTTTTCCACATTAGGAAGGAAGGAAGGAAGGAAGGAAGGAAGGAAGGAAGGAAGGACTTGTAACACTGCTTTACCACTTGCAAAGCTTTCCCACTTCAGGTAGGGACTGGGGCTCAAACCGGAGTCCTTGTACATTATAATATATGCACTCAATCAGGTGCACTACAGCCGGGCCCCGCCCCTCCCTTTTTTTTTTCTCCTAAATTCTGCTTCTGTGGTATCAGTGCAGGCTTTCCAAGTTTCTTACAATTGGTGTTTACATTCTCTTATTATCTACTTAGACTTAGAGTGTTTCCTTGAAGCTAGAATTGAGTTGAATCTCAATTTTCAAATCTAGTGAACCCTGTGCTCTGTGTCAGGGACACTCTGATATGGCTGCATCTAATTGCATGATGGTGATGGTGATGATTGTGGTGATGCTGGTGATGATGATGGTGATAATGGTGACGAAGATGGTGATGATGATGATGATGGTGGTGATGCTGGTGATGCTACAGAGGTCCTGGCATGGCCCACCCTGTCCCCTTCCTGTGTACAGGCCCAGGTCCCAGGAAGTACCAACAGCTCCACTTACCTGCCCCCACCCTGATCTCAGTGTTGGGCCTGACTCTGCCCTCTGCAGGCTGCACCAGCCCTGGCCAGCCCCAGGCCATCTTTAGGAGATGAGAGCTCTGCTCAGATGCCAAGGGGAGGCAGGAATGGTGAGCAGAGGGCACTGGAGGCACAGAAGATGAGGCCAGGATGAGTGAGGGGGAGAGAGCCTGGGCACACAGCTCCCCAGGGTGGCTCCACTGGGCAGGGGCCCAATAGTGGACAGCAGCCAGAGGCAGGTAAGGTAATGTAAGGAGTCCAGGGAGCTGTCTGCTCTGGGGTATTTTCCTCTACCTCAGTTTCCCCACTCATTAAAATGGAGCTAGAAGGTTGTCCAGAAGGTGGCCCAGTGGTAGAACACAGGAATTACATCCCAAGTTTGATCCCAGCATCACTTAGGCCACTTTGCTCACTCTCTTTCTCTCTGTCCTTCTCTCTCTCTCTCTCCCCCTCCCTCCCTCCTCTCAAGTAAATAAATCTTTTTTTAATAATTTATTTTATTTATTTAATGAATGAGAGATACAGAGAGGAAGATAGAGAGGTAGAAAGACCAGAACACTGCTCAGTTCTGGCTCATGGTGGTGCTGGGGAATTAAACCTGGGACCTCAGAGCCTCAGGCATGAAAATCTTTTCACTCAACCACTATGCTGCCTCCCCAGCACAACTTTTTAAGGAAATGAATGTAGTAAAGGACTACTTGGTATAGTCAGCCCAGAATAAACGAGTGTCAGCATATCTCCCCCATTTCTGGGTTCAATGAACAGCTCAGGAGCAGGGGGTGGAGAGGGCAGGATCCAGACAGCCCCCCCAGCAGATGGGGGGCCCCAGGGCCCCAGCACAGGCAGGAATTAGCATCACAAGTCCAGTGATGAGCTCACCCACTCGCCAGGCTCCAACAATGCACAATCAGCCCATAAATCCTGCTGCCGTCATTTGAATATGAAAGGGGGGAAAGGACAGCCTGCGGGCTGCCAGCTGCCTGCTGCAGGCTGCTGGCTGCAGGCTGGCTGCAGGCAGCACACGCACATGCACACGCATGTGCTGTGCACATACACACATGGACACATTCACGCACACAGACACATCCCCATGTGACCCTCGCAAGTCTGGACGGTCATCCTCATGGACAGTGACCCCAGAGCCTGGAGGAGCAGCCACAGCCTCAGGGAGTGTGTGTGTGTGTGTGTGTGCTTGCACCTGTTTGTTTTCTGTGCTTCTGCATCTATGTCTCTGTAGGAAACACTCAGTGTGGCTTGAATACAGCAAGCTCATGTTAGCAGATCAATTCTTAACGTGGCCCTGGGCCCTGGGCCCTGGGAGGATTGAACTCGGGGCCCATGCAAGGTGGCATTGAATGGCTTCTAGAACCAGCTTTGTCATTCCTTTAGAGAGAGAGAGAGTCGGGGGGAGAGGAGAGACACCATAGTACTATACCTCTACCTGTGGGGCTCAAACACAGGGCCATAAACATAGCAAGGAATGTGCTCCACCAGCTGAGCTGTCTCTGGTCCCTTGAGTCCTGCTCTGCTTGAAAGTGAATGTCTTATACTTTGAGTCTGCTCACCTCTGCCCAACACCCCTCAGATGCAATACAGCTGGCCCTATTTAGGGATTCTCCTCACCCCCAGGCCTAACCCTAACCCTAACCCTAACCCTAACCCTAACCCTAACCCTAACCCTAACCCTAACCCTAACCCTTACCCTAACCCTAACCCTAACTCTAACCCTGACCTTTTCAGGTTCACATAGCCAGGTCTCGGTGTCTTTTTTTTTTTATTTCATTTTCAAATTTTTATTTATTTATTTATTTATTTATTTTTATTTTTTAAACATCATTCCCACCACCAAAAGACTGTGTCCCATCCCACCCATCCCACCGCCACCACCCCTACCGCCCTGGGAAGCCGAATGTTCACCCTTCCCCTCACCACAGGGTTTTTACTTTGGTGCCCTACTCCCGAAGGTCTCGGTGTATTTAATTCCTGTGTTTCTGCCCAACCCTGGACTTTACACTCAGACCCTGTTCTGGCTCCTCGTCCACTGGGGAACATCTGCTGGGCCAGGGCTCACCCATCTCTCCCCCTTGGGTGTGTCTCCCACATTTGAACCACAGAAGCAGCTGTAACCTGCTCCCCCAGGCTTAGAGCCTTAACCCTGAGGGATGGTCTCCCTCCCCTCAAAGCTGCAGTGTCACCCTGTGTCTGGCTGAGTTCCAGCCTCCCCACCCAGGCATGGAGGGAACCCCAGGGAGGGTGAGTGGAGATGCAGGACAGGTGCAGGATGAGAAAGCAGGAGGGCTTAGTAAATTGGCCCCTCTGCAGTCCTCAATGTGGATGAGCCATGGCTGGCAGGGTCTGGGGGGCAGACAAGGGTGGAGTACCCAATCTAGGGAGAGGGAGAGACAGCTCAGAGGTGAAGGCACAAGCCCCTTCTCCTGGAGATCCTGCACCTTCTATGCTGCCCTTACCCCCATCCCCAGCCTCATGCTGATGGCCACGGCGATGGAGAAGGATCACCACAGAAAGCACAGGATGGTAGAGCAGGTGGCCTCGGGCCTCCACTGTGGGGCTGCCAGTGTGGACACAGGACTGGATTCTGCTTGAGAATTTGGATCAGAAGTCTATGCGCGTCTGAACCCATCCTGGGACCCTTAGAACTCAGTCCCAGCTGAACTCACTCGAGGTGCCCCCTCCCCCAAGGCTGTGTCCTTGCGTCTGTGGAGTCCCAGGTTGCAAGTGACCCAGGCAAGGCTCCCCAGCTTCCCGTCCTCTCCGTGAGCCTCCAAGTCTGCGGTGCCATGCTCAGCTCTGTGTGGCAGGTGTCCACACACATCTGCTAGAGCTGGGGGGACCCTGCAGCTCCTGGCTCTGGATCCTAAGCTCCCACCATGAGCCCTGGGCAGGGGGAAGCAGATTCAGGGAGCCTACCCCACCTTACTGGGTAAGCCCTAAGGTGCAGGCCATATGGGAGAGGTTTGCTCCAAGTCACCAAGGGAGGGAACGAGGGAAGGAACACGGGTGGCCATTAGAGTGACTGGTCAGCACACCTTCCAGAATGTTCTCTTCTTCCCAGTTCTGTCCTGCTAGTGGGGTAGGAGCTCTAATCTGGCCTGAAGGTGGGGGGAAACCTCCTTCCCTGAGGGGGTGACTTGTGAGACAGAGGGGTGCAGGAGATTGCGAAGCAGAAGGGAGGGGGTAGGGGCACAGGAGGGGACATCAGGGGGTATTGCAGGGGAAAAGCAGAGAGGATCCAGCAAGGGGCAGTGAGAGGGGAGGTAGAGGCTCCCCAGCAGGACAGGGCTGAGCTGTGTGCAGTGCTCAGGTTAGGGACAGTCCCTGAGTCTCACAGCAGCGTTCTGCAAGAGAATTGGCTTCAGCAGCCCAGCCAGGCTCCTAACTGCGTGTGTCAGCCAGGAGTCAGACCAGTAACAGAACCCCCAGATCTCAGGAGGTGCAGAGAGTGGGGCACTGTCCTTGCTGTGTCACCCTCCCCCCAGCCCAGGGGGACAAGGGACTCAGCTCTGCAGCTCAGACCTCCTGAGCTTGGGGGTGAAAGCACGGGACCCGAGGGAGAAAAGGCAGGTTTGGAGTGGGGGTAGAGTGTACCCTTCTGCCCCCAGACCTTTGGCCAGAGACCTGGTCACGTGGCCCCAGCTGACAGGGAGAGGATGTGGCCTCATGGAAGACAGGAAGTGACACAGAAGCCTCTGCCCACTTGGCCAGTGCATGTCTATGGTCACCCTTCATGCCCACCCGGCACTGGGGTTCCATGTGGCACGTGGTCTGGGGAGCGAAGAACTGGGGGAAAAGGTGTTTCACACACACACACACCACACACAACACACACACACAGATACACACACCCACACACCACACCCACACACCACACACATGTCACACACACGACACACACATAACACACGCATGACGCACACCACACACAACACACATATACACACCACATACACACAACACACAATACATATAACACACATACACACATATAACACATCCACACAGACACACACAGAGACATACACATCACACACACACCACACACACATAACACACATACACATAACACACACATACACACACAACACATACACACAGACACACACATAACACATACACCACACACACATAACACACACACAAACACACACACACAGACATATAACACACAGACACACACACCACACCACACACACACACACACACACACACACACACACACACTGTATGATGCTGGAGCAGGGTCAGACAGCCCTGGTGAAAACCTCTGGAAAGGAGGAAGGAGGAAAGCTGTCCCCCCCACCCTCTGACTGCGTGGTGGGTTATACTCCTTCAGGAGGACTTGGCCGTCTCCCCCTCACTGCTCCCAGCTCCGTAGTGTGGGAGGGTGGGGGGTTCAGATGTGGGAGCAGGGTCTGGCCCTTGCTGGTTTCTGGGATTCTGGGAGATGAAAAAAGAAAAGAGTTGGATGGGGAGGGTCAGTCTTCAAGGGACTGTGTCAGTCTTTAAGACCCTCTGAGGGATTCCACTGCTCCAGAGTGCTATGTCCCCCCTGACCCGGTATCTGACCTGCCTGATTCTGCTTGGGCAGCAGCGGGTGCCCTGGAACCCTCCTAGATGTGGTCATGGAGCTCTGGTTCTCTTCTTTCTGTTTCCTTTCCTTCCTCCCCCTCCCCCTGTGAGCAGGACAGCCTGAACGCTGGTCACTGCATGAAACTTCTCTTCATGGAGCCTTGCCAGCAGTCTGGGGTCCTGGCCTCCACATCTTCCTCTCGTGGCTGGCTTTGGAGCCCTGAAATCCTTACCCCAACACTCCAAGCCAGCTGCCCTCTGTGGGCTCCTCTCCCCTGCAATCCCCCCACACCCTGAGAGGCCAGGGCACACTCACCCTCCACTTTGCAGCCCTTGCCCTGCCTTCCCAGGCTTCCCCAAACCCCAGATTCCAAGGCCTTGGGTATCAGTTCTCACACGGGCACTGGGCGGCCCTGCCCATGCCCAAGCTTCTGCTATAACAGGGCCTGCACACGGCTGCTGTGCCTCTCAGGGGCACTGGAGCTGTGGCTCCCTCACCACTGGATCCCATTTATCACTCCTTTTTTGTTTAATTCTTTTCAATTTCATTTTATTGGTTGGACAGTCAGGGCCCAGTGCATGCACCTCCACCCTGGGTTGATATTTTCATTCAGATAGAGAGAGGCGGTCTTGTTTAAATTGTTCAGAACTATTGTTCAACAACCTGGTTGAGCACACATGTCACCATGCGCAAGGACCTGGGTTCAAGCCCCTTGTCCCCACCAGCAGGGAGGATGTTTCAGAAGTGGTGAAGCAGGTCTGCAGGTGTCTCTCTTTCTCTTTCTACCTCCCCTTCCCCTCTCAGTTTCTCTCTGTCCTATCAGATAAAAAACAAAGGAAAAAAATGGCCACTGGGAGTGGTGGATTCATTGTGTAAGCACCAAGTCCCAACAATAGCCCTAGTGAAAAAAGGGAGATATAGGAAAGGAAAGAAAAGGAAAGGAGAGGAGGAGGGAGGGGAGGGGAGGGGAGGGGAGGGGAGGAAAAGAAAGGGAAGAGTTGGGGCCAGGTGGTGGTGCACCTGGTTGAGTTTACATGTTGGAATGTGCGAGGACCAGGTTACAAGCCCCCAGCCCCCACCTGCAGGGGGAAAGATTTGTGAATGGTGAAGCAGGGCTGCAGGTGTCTCTCTGTCTCTCTCCCTCTCTATTATTGCCTTCTCACTTGATTTCTGGCTGTCTCTATCCAATAGGTAAATAAAATAAAATAAGATAAAATAGAAAAGAGAAAAAGAGGGAACTACTTACTTAATGAGGGGCCGAGGAAGAGACATGAGCATCTTTCAGGTACAAGTGGCTCCGGAGACCCAGTTCAGAGCTTCCCACATACAAGCCCCCGCGCGCTTTGCCACTGAGTCCCTGACCGCCACCAGTCCTCACTCTGGCTATAGTTCAGGGGCTCAGCTCCACTGGCCCTTTGGAGACCCAGGTGCCTTCTGCCTGCACACAGGAAGGAGGAGTGGACACCCACCTCCCAGATGTGGATCTGGTGGTGCTCACAGTCCCCCCCAAGTCTAGGCTTCTGCCCAGAAGCCAGGACCTAAGTGAGCCACTTGAGGATGGGGAGCAAGCTAGCGTGAGCACCCAGCCGCAAGGCCTCAGGGGAACACCCCACCAGCTGGAGCTCGGGGTACCCATGCCCACGAGCCCCTGTCTGCCTCTCTGGCTCCCCCTCCCGGCTCTGTCCAAGGCAGGTGCCCCCTCACCCGGCAGGGAATGAGCGACTCCCCCTTTCTGTACCTGCCAACCAGCCAGGCCACACCTCACTCCCTGAGGAATTCAAGATAACATTCACCTAGCACCTGAGGGCAACCCAAGGGGCAAGTGCTTTCCAGAACAAAGGACTGGCTCTCAGCAGTACAGAGAACCTTCTGGCTGGCTGAGTGGGCTCTGCCTGCCCCTTCCCCCAGCAGCCTGTGCCTGGGACTCCAGGTCCCCCACTGGCCCATGGGGAGCACCTGCAGAGGCCCGGCTCAGCCATCCCCTCGCCCTCAGCCCTGGCCGAGTGTCAAGTATGGCATGATGCCGAGACCTTGTTATTCTGTCCAGCCAGGCCTTGGGGACAGTGCATCCTCTGTGTCAGCTGCCCCCTCCCACACATTTGGGAAGAATCCAGCAAAATTACGGCATATGCAAATGACATGCAAAGGAGCCTCTTCCAAGGAGAGAGAAAGAGAGAGAGACCCCTTTTGGCTCCCTTTCAAGGCCTCCCTTGATGGGGGGTGTTGCAGCAGCTGTTGGCATGACAACCAGCCTCAAGGGTGCTCAGGAGCGGCAGCCCCACATCAGCTATGCCAAACATCTCCTGGCGGCCATGCCCACAAGCACTCCCCCACCCCCACTGAGCTGTTGAAGGTGAGACCCAGGCCCTGCACTCCTCCACCGCCAGGGCTCAGCCAGGGCTCAAGATCACCACAGATGTATTTCTCCTCCACCCCTTCCTCTAAACATGCTTTTCCAAGTGCACAGTCTCGATGCTAAAATACTGACCCCTCCACCCCGCAGTGAGACAGAGGGCGCTGCCCAGGGCTCCTTTGACTTCGCCTTCTGCCCTATGGAATGGGCACACTGGGGGGGGGGAGTTCCTGTGAGAATTCACAGGAGAGACGGGCTGCCCAGACCTGGGGGGTGGGAGGATGCCCAGAGAGCCCAGACAGAAGCTGTTCCTCCTGCACCACACAAAGCTGGCGTGGTCTGTCCTCCTTTCCTCCTCTCCCTCCGCACCCCCCCCCCCAACCACCAGGCCTCCTCTCCCATGTATTCTGGGGGAAATCAGTGAAGTAAAGCAAGTTAAAGCAGAGCATGGAATCCGAGGAGGATTCCACCTTCAGGGGGAAGACGCAGTCAGGAGCAGTTGGGGCTGGTGTTCTGGGGTGAGCCCGGCCCCAGACAAGTCCCAACGACTCAGAGCTATGAAAACTCAGGGACTGCTCACTCGCTGCTGAAAATTTATGACTCCCCGTCATGCCGAGAAGATAGCATTCCCGACCTAGGGGTTCCCCCTCTCTGCACACTACCCCCCTCCTGTGGCCACAGGGCTGCTTGGGGTATGGGTCATAGGCCCTGGCACATGGGGAGTCCTCCACGTGTACCCCACCCACACCCCACCACCTTGAGAGCTGCTGAAGAGAGCGTCAGATCCCCTGCCCCGTGCCCCACCACAGTGGGGTGGAGGACTCAGTACTCAACCCCCTGAAAAATCACAGCTTCCCCCGGGAGACAAGAAACCAGAAAGTGCCTGCACTGAGTGAAAGCTTCTAGACAGTTCAGCCCCCTGGAAACAGAGGCTCAAAGGGTGAGGGAAGCAGTGCCAGGCCTCCCCAAGGTCCAGTCACCAGGACCACAAGTCCTGCCTCGCACATCCTGGCAGGACACCCCCAGGAGCGGGCTGAGGGCCAGTGCAACCTTGGCACGATGGCTGACCTCAGAGATGCCCCCTTGCTCAAGAGCCCTCGTGGCTCCCTTTGCCATGCTTTGGCCTGGGGACCCCAGGCTACTTCCCTGACCCTCTGCCAGCCCTGCAGACCACGCCTTTCCACACTGTCTCCACCCGCATCTGTAGACCCTCCTTTCAACATCCCCAACTTCCTGGTCTTGGGAGAAGATGCCCAGCCCTCCACCAGTGGAGCCTCTTCTTGATCTTTAATTTCTGACTCACTGAGCACCTGGGTGCTGAGTCTTAGTACCCACTGACACCTGGGTGCTGAGCCTCAGTACTCATTGAGCACCTGGGTGCTGAGTTTGAGTACTGAGTGCCTGGGTGCTGAGCTTAAGTACCTACAGAGCACCTGGGGTGCTGAGTCTGAGTACTCATTGAGCACCTGTGTGCTGAGTCCAAGTACTCACTGAGTACCTGGGTGCTGAATCTGAGTACTCACTGAGCACTAGCTAATAGCCAAGAACCGTCCACACACAAGGACCCCACACTGTCCTGAGGTTCCCAGTTGAGAGCAGTCCACAGAAATGGGGCTTAGGGACGGAGATCCACTGCTTACCCCCAGGGCATCCTGGCTTCCCAGTGTGGGGTGGTCCCTCCACACCTGCATTTGCTGTGAGGATGAGGGAGGAGGCCCCGGGCTATCCCCAAACTGTGCTGCCCAGCTCAGCCACCTTCAGCCACAGCACTGCTCAGCCAGGAGCCATGAAGGGTGAGCTCTGAGCCCAGAGAGGGCAGTGAGTGAGTCCCGAGGCCACACAGCAGTGAGGGGCAGAACAGGGCTCAAACAGCCCAGGTCGGGGGCAGACAGCCCGGGAGGACTGGGTGGGCAAGGCAGGCTGAGTGTGCAGGGCAGGGCAGGGCAAGGGGGGGCGTATGGAAGGGGGTGCTTACTGGGTGCTTTGAAGTTCAGAGAATGGGCTTCACCCTCCTGAGCAGGTAGTAAATCAGGTGGGAGAAAGGAAACTGTCCATCCAGCCTGAATTATGGCTGCCAGACAGCCCCACCCTACTGCTCCTACCCTCCACCCCACCCCTCTCACCCAGAGCCAGGGCGCCCAGCTCCAAACTGCCCCCTGGGGGCCCAGCCAGGCCCTCATCTTCCCCTCCGGGGGGGCCATCTTGCTTGCCCACCTGCTGCGACAGGGCTCACCTCACACCTGACCGCTGGACCCCGGAAGGACCCCCTTCCCTCCTGGGGTGCAGCAGGGGACAGTGGGCCTCCCTGGGCAGCTCTTGAGGCTCCAGGTGGCTGGAGTGTCACAGGGACCCTGAGAACATGGGAGTGAACCCGGGACTGGGATCCCATGTGTGCTCTGCTTTAGGCTGTGGCCTGTGGGGGGAGTGGTCGGGGTGATGGGGTGTGCCCAGGTGGCTGTGAGCACATGGGGACATCTGTGTAGCAGTGCCTGTTCACCTGTGAGTGTGGTCTGGGGGACAAGGCAAGAGTCCAAGGCAGAGGGTGCCTGTGAGGTGTGTGTGTGTGTGTGGGGGGGTGGGTGTGTGGGGGGTGTGAGTGATGTGTGGGAGTGGGTGTGGGTGTGAGTGTGTTTGAGGGTGTGTGTGAGCATGTAAATGTGAATGTGGGTGTGAGAGTGTGAGACTGAGGGAGACTGAAAGTGCTTTGTGTGAGTGTGTGTGCACGAGTGTGTTAAGCATGTGTGATAGTACATGTGTGCGCTGTGTATTGTGTGAATGTAAGTGCTGGCTTGTGGAGAGTGTTGTGTCCGCTGTGTGACTGTGACTTACGCGTGTGTGCCGAGTGTGAGTGTGACCGGTGAGTATGAGTGATGGCTGTGTGAGAGCACTATGTGTGACGGTGGATGTGCGTGTATGGGGTAGAGACTTTGGGGCGTGGGAGGTGGCCATGGGGAGGGAGGCAGCCTGGGCCAGGTGACGTCACCGACAGGAATAGCACTGAGCTCATTGCCTGCAGGAGAAGGTCGCCTGGGAGACAGGACCACGCGGGGAGCAGGGTACTTGCCTGCCTCACAGACCTTCTGTCAGGAACCCCAGTGTCTGCAGGGGGACAGCCTGCCCCTCGGGATCTCGGGACCCCAGGCAGCCCCCGGACGAGGGTCCCCACTCACACATCCTCTAGCCATTGTGGGGGCGGGACAGCCAGCCCAGGACATGGTGGGTGCCAGGGCTCACTTCTGTAGGGAAGTCCCTGCTATGCCTGCTTGAGCCCAGGCTGGGTGCCACCAGGCCTCTCAGTCCTGTCCCTTATCCCTGGGGTCCAGCCCCACTCTGCCACCATGGCAACCATTAAGTTCAAGCCTCCAGGGGCTCCTACTTGGTCCCCTGCCTCAAAACCCCTTCATGTGCTCCCCCCCCATCCCTCACCGAGCTTCCTGCTCTGAGAGCCAGGCTCTGTGCCCTCCCCATGGCCACAGGTGAAGCCACAGGGCACAGAACCCAGCAGGATGCCGAGCTTTGCTCTCCTGAGGACTGAGAGAGCTCAGCTTGGTGAGGGTACAAATGCTGCTTGTTAGCTAGCCCCATCATTCCTCCAGGCTTTTTTTGAGCTGCCATAGAAGCTTTCTTAAACAAATAGGTGTGTTGTCACGCAGAATTAGTTGCACATGAAGGGCCTTCCTTCCTTCAGCTCACAGCTCCTTCACTGAGGAAGCACCTTCAAACTTCTGGAAATAAAAGTCACAGAAATGGTGAGGGTTGGGCACAGCCTCTCTGAGTGGGGCTCAGGCCCAGCTCCTCCATGGACCATCGGGCAGGCTACCCGTCTGTCCGACCCTGTGTCTCAGAACTCCTGTGTGTCAAACAGGACACGGCCCCAGCTCAGCCCAGAGGCTGTGAGAATGAAGGGGCATCATGGCAGCTGGCACCGTTGTGTGTTTGTTCGTCTGCTGCTCCTGAACTGAGTGGCTGGGCAGGGCAAACACCTCTTACTCTCTGGCTCTTTGCGTCTGCCCTTTGGAAGCCATCACCTACCTCTGCTACAGAAGAATACAGGCAGATGGCAGAATTGGGGTCTGATTTTGCATAAAGAAAAAAATTTTTTTTTGCTTCTAGGGTTATTGCTGGGGCTTGGTACCTGCACTACAAATCCACTGCTCCTGGAGGCTATATATTTCCCCATTTTGTTGCCCTTGTTACTGTTGTTATTGCTATTGTTGTTGTTGGATAGGATAGAGAGAATACAGAGGGGGGAGAGAAAGATAGACACCGGAAGACCTGCTTCACTGCTTGTGAAGTGACCCCCATGCAGGTGGGGAGCCGGGGGCTCAAATCAGTATCCTTATGCAGGTCCTTGCACTTTGCAGCATGTATGCTTAACCCACTGTGCTACTGCCTGATCCCTGAGAAGAATATTTTTGATAACCAGGAAGAGAAAACCAATCCTGACCAATCTAAAGTTACGAGGGGCAGGGAGGGAGACTAGAACACGTAACAGAATTTCCAAAGCAGAGGACTTCAGGCACGGGCCGATCAAGCCTCCAACTTAGTTTTCCCATGGCTTGTTCTTCTCCATGGTCCTTGGATGCTGACTTTGTCCTTGGAGTGATGTCCCCAGGCAATGGGTGGCTACGTAGCTGTGATCACAGGTAGAGGATTCTACTAAAAGTCTGGACCAGCTGATGCCTGCAGGAGTGAAGAAAGACAGTCCTCTCCAGCACCTTGTGGCCTCGGCCAAGTGGGGAGAGAGGGAGAAGTGGGTGCCGAGGAGGCCGCAACACAGACCTTGCGAAGTGCCCAGTTCTGTGACTTTCCCTTTGGGTGAATGTCACTTCTGCTATCACTGCCATGTCCCCACGGGGCCTCACATTCCCATGCAGGATATAAGGGCTGCCTGGGTGGTGTCCCCAGACACCACAACTCCTGGACCCCAGCTCTTGATGCACTTGCTTGTCACATGGGAGCCCAGAGCCCATGCCTGCTGCCCTGGCGGGCTCCGTCTACACAGCCCGCTGCAGGAGAGCTTCCGGTCAGAGAGCTCTGAGCACAGGCCACATGCTGTACCTGAGGGAGAGCGGAGAGAATGGTCAGATTTTGCTCAAGCTATATATTTTTTCTGTTATTTGATAGGAAAGAGAGAAATTGAGAGGGAGAAGAGGAGAGAGAGAGAGGAGGAGGAGGAGGAGGAGGAGGAGGAGGAGGAGGAGGAGAAGAAGAAGAAGAAGAAGAAGAAGAAGAAGAAGAAGAAGAAGGAGAAGAGACTCTTACCCAAAGACCTGCTTTATCACTTGTGAAAACCCCACCACCACCACCACCCCGCAGGGGCTAGTTGAATCCAGGTCCTTGTACGTGGTAACTTGTGCATCTAACCAGGTGCGCCATCGCCCACCCCCTAAGACTGGTTAGCTGAAGGGCAGTGTAGGCTATGGGCCTCTGCTTCTTCCTCTTTCCTCCTGGGAGAATCAGAAGCATAGAGATCCCGGCACGGAGCACCAGCCTCTCCCCTCGTCAAGTTGAGTACAGGCCCTGGTGCTTTTTTGTCTGGAGCTCTCTCCACACTTCCTTCAAACAGAACCCAACGCCTTCAGTGTGGCAGTGGGTACCACCCTTGCTTCTGTTTTCTGAAAGAGGAAACAGCTCTTGCCGGCACCTCAAAGAGCTCTAGCCATGAAGTTTTTGAGCTCACGGTGACTGTACCAGGCAGAGAGCACACAGAACAGAGGACAAGGGGCCTGGCTGAGGACACACAGCAAGTTCATGGGTCCTGAGTCACTGCAGCTGGAACTCAGACTGAAACCTCACCCCTTATTTAAGATTTATTAGGGGGCTGGGCGGTGGTGCACCCGGCTAAGCACACACAGTACTAAGCATAAGGACAACATAAGGATCTGGTTCGAGCCCCTGTTCCCCACGTGCAGGGGGCTCACTTCATAAATGGTGAAGCAGATCTGCAGGTACCTTTCTCTCTCCCTCTCTGTCTCCCCCTCCTCTCTCAATTTCTCTCTGTCCTGTTCAATAAAATGGAAAAACAGCCACCAGGAGCAGTGGATTCATAGTACAGGCACCAAGCCCCAGCAATAACCCTGGAGGCATGAAAAATTATTTATGGGCGTGGGCTGGGCAGTGACGTGCAAGGACCCAGTTCGAGCCCCACTCCCCACCTGCAGGGGGGAAGCTTCATGGGAGATGAAGCAGGTCTGCAGGTGTCTCTTTTCCTCTCCACTTCGCCCCACTCTCAATTTTTTTTCTGTCCTATGAAATAAAAAAGAAAATGGGGGAGGGGAAAGAAGAGATTGATTTGTTGGGGGTGGGAACCAGAGTACCACTCAGCTATGGCATAGGGGGGTGCCAGGGATGGAACCTGCAGCCTCAGAGGCCTCTGGCCTCAAGTTGGTATTCTACCAGGCTGAGCTGTCTCCCCAGCCCTCAGACAGAGGCTTGTCTGGGTGGGTCTCACAGCCAGGGGGTTGTGGAAGGGATGGTTGTAGCAGGGTGGGGGTGGCGAGCACAGGAGCCCAGACTCCAGCGATGCGATTCAGGGCATGCAGCAGGTGGGCAGGGATAATTAATAGCAACTCTCGGCCGACTCTGGTGAAACCAGCAAACAATGTGATGGAGAGGTGGGACAGACGCAAAGCCGCTTCCTGGGGTCATGGGTATCCCCAGCAGACCATGAAGGCCAAGACGTGCCCCAGAGACGTGGCCCCTGGGCCAGCCGCAGAGAAAGCTCAGGCTGGCGCAGTGACAAACTGCCACCCATCACAATGCGGTCTTGGCATCTCCCCAGGAGGAGAATCAAAGGGTCCCCGTTATTAAAAATGCTTTATTTATGGCATTCCAGAAAAAGCACCCCCCCCACCGCCCCACCCCAACAGCTTCGGTATGAGCTCAGAAAGGAGAGCTTTGATAATATCTAACTTCATTTCTCAGAGTTCTCCCGCCCACATAACCCCCCCCTCCCTCCCTCCCTTTCCTGAAACGCACGTACTGGGGAGGGATTCTGTTAGGGCACAGAGCAGTGACAGTGCTGGCTGAGAACCTGAGCCCACCCTCTGGGGCAGCCCTGTGACTCATGGCTCTTCTCTGTAAAGACCAGGATGCTTCCGGGTCCACTGGTGGTGGGGGGGATGAGGTGGCTGGGGGTGCAGAGCTTGATATTGGGGTGCCCTGAGAAACCACCTCAGCCCACAGGAATACAGATGGGGCGTGAGGCCTGGCTGTTGTCACAAAGCAAGGCTGTGGCACCAGACTATGCAGAGAGTCAGGAGACAAAGCCCCAGAGCTGGGAGTCCCTCCTCCCTCCTGGGGTGTTTGGTGACACGATGTCTCGGCTGCGGTCTCAGTCTCCCTCTCTGTGAAATGGCCACAGGCCCAGTGGGTTTCAAAACTCAATGAGCAGGGAGTGGGGCGGTGGCGCAGCAGATTAAGTGCAGGTGGCGCAAAGCGCAGGGACCGGCTTAAGGATCCCGGTTCGAACCCCGGCTCCCCACCTGCAGGGGAGTCGCTTTACAGGCGGTGAAGCAGGTCTGCAGGTGTCTGTCTTTCTCTCCCCCTCTCTGTCTTCCCCTCCTCTCTCCATTTCTCTCTGTCCTATCCAACAACGATGACATTAGTAACAACAATAATAACTACAACAATAAAAACAACAAGGGCAACAAAAAGGAATTAAGTAAATAAAATATTAAAAAAAAAAAACCTCATTGAGTGGCTGAGTACCTATTTCCCAAGGAAGCCCCAAAACATTTTTTCAAATATTAGGAACACAATTGTATTCCTCCTGGTTCATCTACCACAGGGACGAAGGGACCCCCCCAGAAAGTCTGGGACCCCCAGAAAAGATCTGAACTCCAGGCATGAGCTAAGCAGCAAGACTTCCAGGGGCATGTGCTCCTTGCCATGCACATGCCGCAGACTCAAACCCTAGCACCACATGGAAACACCATGGACAGCACCAGAGAGAGCTCCATGGATGGTGGGGCAGTCCTGCGGTGTCTCCTCTCTCTCTGTATCTCTCCCTCTCTCCTCACTCTAAAATGAAGAATGGAAAATTGGCCCAGGGAGGGTACTCAGCTTTGGCTGTGCCCGCCAGTCCCTCTCAGAGGTCACCGGATGCTAGGAGAGCCAGAAGAGTCGGGGGGCAGGGGACTTGCATCCACTCCAGGTCTGCTCCCAGCCCACCAAGAGATCATCATGCTCAGTGAGGCAGCCAGGCACAGAGACAAATAGTCCATGATGTCACTGGTGTGTGGGGTCTTAAATGATATTTGTAGAAACAGAGAGGAGAACCGTGGTTCCCAGGAGTGGGAAGCAGAGGGAGACTGTCCAAGGGGGCCGGCCTTCTGGGGAGCAAGGCCTGAGATCCATGTTGCAGCTGAGATTTGCTGGGATTTGCTGAGAGTAGAGCACACACCCTGCTGTGCGGGCACAGGAGGCCCTGGGTCTGAATGCCTGCACCACAGGGCAGTACCAGGAACAAGGCCAGGGAGCTCCTGGGATGGCGGTGCTGGGATGTAGGATGTCCCTCTCTTTCTCTGATGTTCCCTCTCTCCTTCTCTTTAAAATAAAGATGTTATTTACTTAATTTTAATGAGAAAGAGATACAGAGTAAGACAGAGGGGCGTGGGGAGATAGCAGAGCATTGCTCACATCTGGTTTATGGTGGTGCTCAGGATGGAACCTGAACCCTTGGAACCTCAGGCATGAGTGTCTTTTGCAGAATTGTTATGCTGTCTCCCAGCCCTCTCCTTTCTTTCTCTAGGAAAGAAAAGTAATGAAAAGCAAGAGAAGGAAGAAAAAGGAAAGAAAGAAAAAAAACTGGGCAAGGGGCCAGGCGGTGGTGTACCTGGTTAAGCACATATAGTACAAAGCCCAGGACCCTCCCAAGGATCCGGGTTCCAGTGCCCACTCCCCACCTGTGGGGGGGGGGTCCACCTTCATGAGCATCATGGGTGAAGCAGGTCTGCAGACGTCTATCTCTCTCTCTCTTTCTACTCCTCTCTCAATTTATCTCTGTCCTATTTAATAAAATGGAAAAAAAATGGTCACCAGGGGCAGTGGATTTGTAGTGCTTGGCATCGAGCCCAAGAGAACCCTGGAGGCAAAACAAAAAGAGGGAAAGTTGGGTGCAAGTGGCCACTCATCAGTCTTGCTCATGAATAAGGCCCAGAGCTCATCCCCTGTGCCGTGTACAAGACAAAACGACCCTGAGGACCAGCTGAGGTGGCAGCGTGTCTGTGCTAGGCCTCAGCCCAGGTTCCAACCCAGCCCCCGCAGCACTCAAGAAACTGCAGTGCTGTGGTGTCTCCCCTCTGTCTTTCTGTCTGTCCCCCCCCCCTTTCTCTCTTTTTTTTTTCCTTTTTTTGTCCCCAGGGGTATTGCTGGGGCTCAGTGCCAGCACTACGAATCCACCAGCCATTTTTTCCATTTTTATTGGATAGGACAAAAAGAAATTGAGGGGGATGGGCAGTAATGC
>NW_026648171.1:0-50000 GCF_950295315.1 Erinaceus europaeus | reverse complement strand
TGGATGGATGGACGGATAAATGTATAGATAGGTGGATGGGTAGATGGATGGATGATAGATGGGTAGATGGATATATAAATAGGTGAAGGGATGGAGGAGGGATGATACGTGGATGGATGATTTGGTGGGTGGAGGGGTGGGGGGCTGGATGAATGAGTGGATGAATGAGTGGATGAGGGAGTGGATGAATGAGTGGATGAGTGAGTGGAAGGTAGATAGACAGAGAGACAGGGCCGGTGGATGAACAGAACACATATCTCCCAAGATAGCCCTAGGCTTGTGGAGAGGACACACCTAGTCTGAGTCCCTGGAGTGTCTGGATGTGTGGCTGTGTCCCCACTCCGCACTGGGCAGGGCTGTACAGTGGTCAGAGCAGCTACTGGCTTACCGGGTGGACTCCCAGCTCCACCCTTCCTGAGCCAGCGACAGTGGACAGTGACCTCTCTTCGCTCTGTTTGCTGGGCTGAAAATGGGGGACTGGGTGTTTGCCCTCAGCACCAGGTGTGTAAGGGTCACAGGGGCTGGTGGGGGTCCTGGGAAGAGCGGTGACAGGGACCCTGTGGATGCTGCTGAGTGCCTCCCCCTTCTCCGCTCACAGCCTGCCTAGGCAGCACCTCCCCAGCTGACATCCAGGGAAACTGAGTCTCAGGGGAAAGCCGGATCCCCAGCACTGCATCATGCCCAAGGCTCCTGGCTCCCTCCCCAGGCCCGTGGTGTTACAGCGGTCTTATGAGACTAACAGACTAACTGATTGTTTAAAAGGAGAGAGAACATGGCTGGGGCCTGCCCTCTCTGGTGACACCCAGTTGGCCACTGTCACCCAACAGCCCTTGGTCCCCTCTGGGCGAGGACACCGCCGGTGACAAAGAGGGGCCTGCGGTGGGGGAGGACAGGGATGAAGGACAGGGACACGAAGGCAGGTCCTCCCAGCAACCCCCCTCCAGGTGCCCAGCCCTGAGTGACAGCTGGTGCCCAGCCCTCATTGACCAGGTGGAGAGACTGAGGCTCAGAGGGGCAGCCAGCCCGCCTGAGATCTCAGAGTCAAGAACAGCAGCATCTGGGGTTCCACCTGCCCCCACCCAGCTCCGCCCACTCAGAGGGCGGACAAGGCCCTTACGCTGCTTCCTGGGAGGTGGGCACAGAGAGGCTGAGCAGCTCACCCCAGGACGCACAGCCTTCAGGCAGCCCAGCTGGCGCCAGCTCACCCCTTCCTCCCTGTGACTCCCTGTCAGTGCAAGGCAGGGCCACCTCCTGCCCCCCACGGGGCAGCCCGCAGCCCTTCCCAGGCCCCAGAGGGAAGCCGTCTTGGAGAGAAGGAGAGCTGGCCCAGTTGCCCACGGGAGGCAGAAGGAGCCCAGAGAGGGACGGTGACTCCCCAAGGTCACACAGCGCAGTGCCCGCCACCCCCACCTGCAAGCTGGACGCGGGCATGAAGGAACCAGAGGGGACAGCCCATCTCTGCCATCACAGCTGCCGGTGGCGTCACCTCAACAGGGCGCCCGGAATCCCCCCCTCGCCCCGTCCTTCATGAGCTCATCTCCTGGCCGGGGCCCAAGATCAATACTCAGCAGCCACGGTCCTGTGGCCCAGCCTGAGCTCAGCTTCTGGGGTCACTCACGCCAGGGGCCTCCGGGCCTTGGTTCCGGACCCCCTGACACCCAGCCACTCCATGAACCTGGCTCAGCCGGGCCTCAGGGACTGGAGCTCTGTGTCCCCAATGTGGGGGGGGGGGCTGGGGAGTCTGAGACTGGAGGCAGCTGTTAGAGGGCCACCCCTCCCTCCACAGAGGTCCCACCCAGCATGGCCAGCACCCTGCCCTACCCACACAGTCTGTGTGTGGAGGGGGCAACTGCAGAGGGCAGTTCAGCAAATGGCAACAGTCAGAAAGGGTTTGCTGTGTGCATGACTGCACCAACTCAAGGTCACAGAATAGTATGCAGCCCTGAAGATGGTGTCTATCCCCACAGAGACATGGGCCCTGGACTCTAGGGGAAGGAAGCAGGGTGGGGTCTCTCAAGTGCCTGGGGCAAGTTTTCAGGCCAAGACCTCTGACTGGCTTCTGGTTCTGTGGCATCTCCCCCTCAATTGACTTTGGGTCCTCTGAGTTAAAGAGGAAACTTCCAAGAGATGGAGACCTTCGCTGACGTTGTGTGTCTACATGTCTGCAGAGGTGCCAGGATCTCACGGCTTCCCCAAGCCAGCAGGGTCAGTCTGACACCTCAGACCAGGCAAAGACCACAGAAACCTCTACCGGCTCAGCTGAGCAATCCCACATGTGATGTCTGGGTCTGCAGCGGTCATGTTGCCATTTTGACACAGTCGACAACCAGCAGAGACAGAAGCAAGACAATCTGACCAGTGAGATGAGAGGCCTGTTTGGGACCATCTGCTGGAGAGAAGGGGCAGAATGAGGAAGACTGCGGGGGGGGGGGCAGGGTCCTTGCAGTTCGATGTTGCCAGGGCGACCACAACATCACACCTGTGTCCCCCAGACAGCTGCCAGGAGCACCCCATGAAAGTACGGGTCAGATCACAGCCTTGCTGGGGGGACCCTCAGCACTCACACCTCACCCCACAGTCTGGCCTGAGAACCCCTGTCCTTGAAGCCTGCCCCAGGGCCTTTGCTCGAGTTGTGTATTCTGCCCGGCTGGGCTCAGTCTGTCTCAGATCTCCCCTCCTGGCAAGTGCCTCCCTGACCACCGCCTCAGCTCCCCAACCCTGTCCTGCTTCACTCTGTCCCCCAGAGATTCACACACAGCACAGAATGGCTGTAAAACTCTGCATCTTGTTTCCATTCTCTCCTTTCTCCATTCAACTGCTGAGAATTCAGATGTGATGGCTGGAATTCTGGCAGCCATCTTGGCCCATCAGGACCAGACTTGTAAGTCTGGTGGAACCTCAACCACAAATCACCTATGCCTCTCAACTTAAGGAAGAGAGAGAAAGAGAGTCTCTTCCTTTTGAAACCAGTGCCCTGTGGTGTCTTCATTTCCACATCAACTTTCTTGCTACACAGACAAGCAAGGCCATACTGAGGCATGGGTCTGTGCCAGGCGGGGCAGTGAGTCTGGACAGGGCCCATGGGACTCACCCACTGCTTGCTCAAGGCACCCAGGTCAGCCCATTCCTTGTCCCCACCCAAGGGGGCCCCAAGTTAAGTGGGTTGAGTTAAGTGGGTCGAGCACTGGATCTGGGCTTCCCTGGGGGCATCACTGTGAGCCAGACAAGGCCCGTGCCCGTCATGCACCCAGTCCTGGCCCCATATGTGCACACACTCACAGAGACACACAAACACACACACAGAGACACTCACACAGACACATGCATACATACAACACACACACACACACACACACACACACACACACACACTCGGGAGAAGCCATGGAGAGCAGAGGGGACAGTCTGGCCCAGGCGGGCGCTGCTACCTTAAGTGCTGGAATTCTTGGTCGCAATTATCTCAAACAGTAATTACTGCGGCAGCAGATGTGCTTATCGGAGGACAAGAAAGCACCTGCCTCCGTTTCTGTCAAAAGTGGAAACACTGACATTATTCTCGCAGGCGCTTCAATGGCTGTTTTCACTGTAAATACCACCTTAACCGCAAGAAAGATGCCCCAGGGGATGCTGGGGGGGTAGGCTTCCAAGGAACCATCCCAAGAGGACTGGGGGGGGGTGGGGGTGACTCCCCAGGACAAGGAGTGGGGAAGGACAGCAGCCCAGAAGGGTTTTGCCCCAACAAGGTTCATGCAGAACCCCCCCCACCAGCCCTCTTCCCCTCGGCCTCCAGCTCAATGGCCTCTGTCACCCCCACAGAGCACGACACCAAGAACCCCCCAGAAATGAGGGTGAGTGTGTGGATGAGGCTGAGTGTCAAGAGCTCCCAGGTCAGGAGGGCCAGGATTCTGGGGTTTACAGCCTACTGGGGGTGGGGGAGAAGCAGGGGCATCCCTTCCCATCCTGCCAGCTCCTTCCTGGAGCAGGTATTTGGGGACAGACCCCCCCAAACAGAACTGCTTGTCAGGGAGGTGACCATCCCCTGCAGGCCTGGCAGCCACTCGGGGGAAGAGGGTCCCACTCCGGCAGGAGGCCTGCACAGCACAGGTGTGACGTGGCTGGGGTGTGTGGCACCCTGGATTCCAACCCCGCCCCTGCCCTAGGGTGGCCCTGGCCAGGCTGCCAACCCTCTCTGAGTCCAGCTGCTGGGGGGACCTTAGCGCCCCGTCTTGTCACACCGACAAGCAGTTGGGGCCTCCCTGGGAGGCCATTCTCGAGTTGTGTTCTCTTCTGCCCTTGTGTGGCCCGTACAGTAACTGCAGCCTCTGGGGTCGCTGTGGCTCAGAAGGGGTAGGGGGTCTGGGCAGGTGACAGGGACCCAAACACAGGGGGCACAGTCTTGTCACCATGCCTCCCCACCAGCCCAGCATGTTCTCACAGCCCCCCACAGTTGGTCCTTACACTCGGCCTAAGCTCAGTCCCCTGTCCTCTGCTCCTGTCTCCCAGTCCATCTTCTCCGGTCGCTCTATCCTTGTGTCTGTTGGTAACACAGAATTGATTATCTTCAGAAATCAGTACCAACTCCTGCACCCCCCACCCCAACAAGGCACAGGGAGTCAGGCACAGCAGTGGGGCCGGCTGCACTTCTCTGAGTGGAGAACCCCGTCTCTCACAGGATTGTCCCCCTGGGGGTCTGCTGGAGCTGAGCCCAGAAGCCAGGGAGCCCAGAGATGGGCAAAGCAGCACTGGACATCCCCTCACTCAAGCCAAGTATAGACCTTTGGTAATGTGACCCAACAGTTATTCACGGGGTGACCATCCATATAAGATGGCCCAAAGGAGGCCGGCACTGTCCCCTTCTGGTCAGAGGGGATGGCCCAGCCCAGGTCACACAGATTGCTCCACCGAGTGGCAACGGAGGGGTTGCCACCCACCTGCATTGCACTGTGAGTGTGTCAGCGCCCCAGTCTTCAGGATGGGTGGCTGTGTGCCACTGACCGGAAGGCCAGTGTCCCTTTGTCCTGGCCAGGACCTGCTCTGTCATTACCCTCTTCTCCCCAGAATGAGGGAAGTTTGGAGGTCAGGAGAGGCCACCCAAGACAATACATGCCTTCCACGTGTGCGGCCCTGGGTTCAAGTTCTGTATGGGCTCTCTGAGAACAAAGGAGCAGTGCAGTGGTGTGTGCTCTCTCTTTAAGAAATAAAAGAGGAGCCGGGCGGTAGCGCAGCGGGTTAAGCACACGTGGTGCAAAGCGCAGGACCAGCGTAAGGATCCCAGTCCCTGCTTGCGGGGGGGAAGCTTCACAAGTGATGAAGCAGTGTCCTCTCTCTCTCTCTTTCTCTCTCTCTATCCCTCTGTATCTCCCACTGTCCTCTTAATTTCTCTGTCCTAATAATCTTTAAAAGGGGGAGTCAGGCGGTAGTGCAGCAGGTTAAGCGCACATGGTGCAAAAAAGCACAAGGAACGGCTTAAGGATCCTGGTTCGAGGCCCCAGCTCCCCACCTGCAGGGGAGTCGCTTCACAGGCGGTGAAGCAGGTCTGCAGGTGTCTGTCTTTCTCTCCCCCTCTCTGTCTTCCCCTCCTCTCTCCATTTCTCTCTGTCCTATCCAACAACGACGACATTAATAACTACAACAATAAAACAACAAGGGCAACAAAAGGAATAAATAAATAAATATTTTTTAAAAATCTAAAAATTAAAAAAAAAGTGGGGACGGGAGCAGGCTCTGGGAACTGTGGATTCATCATATAGGAGCCCGGGACAGGCGCTGGGCCCTGCTCACAAAACACTCAGGGAAACTGAGGCAGGGATGGTAATGGGGCCCAGCAGACCCAAGAGCCCCCTCAGGAGCAGCTGGTTGCCACACCTAGGGTGGGTGAACCCCCAACCTGGCTGGAGGACCTGGCCTATCTGCCATGCAACCCACAGAGCCACGGCGCCCTCTGGTGGCAGCCCTGTTCTGTGGTGCTGGCTCTGACCTTCCAGATGCATGGCAGGTGGGCTCCTGTCTGCCCTGGGAAGCGACAGGGGACCCCACACCAAGCCCAGGCCACTGTCCTCAGGCCTGAAGCTCTGCCCACCACCCAGCCATCCCCCTAAGGCTGGGGGGGTCTTCAGTTGTCACCACCCCACCATGGTCCCATGGCACTCACCTGAGCCCACCCTAGGGGAGCAGAGAGGGGGAAGGACCAGGCCAGGGGGTCCAGAGAGTGGGGGCTGCAGAAAGCCACCAGGGTGGCGACATGCATGAGTCCATGCCCCCAACCCTGCAGTGAGCAGTATGCAAGTCAGCGCACAGGGCAGCACAGGCAGGGTGGGCGGTCAGCTGGTTCCCCAGCTCCCCCTCCAAGCACAGGCCTCTGGCCTCCCTCTGCCCCTTACAGCTGCCTGTTTCCATAGTGACCTTCTTCCAGGACAAGTGGGCACCAGAGGGAGGCCAGGCCCTCAGTGCTGAGAGGGAAGTGAGGCCCAGGCTAGGTAGAGGACTTGCTCTGAGTCCCTCACAGACCCCTGATCTCCCCAACACAGCTCTGGGCATGCTGCAGGAGATGTCTTCTCAAGTCCCCAGACAGGACCCCGAGAGCCTCAGGGAGCCTCAGAGCACAGGCTGAGCACACACACGGGGGTTTGGGGGGAGACAGGAGTGAAGGGGGTGGGGGCTTCTGTGAGGAGCTGAGCACAGGCCTGGATGAGGGAGGGGAGGGAGGGAAGGTTGCAGAGTAGCCAGAAGGTGAGGTGGAACAGGTAACAGCACATACAAAGGCCCTGGGGCAGGGGTGGCGGGGACAGGGTGGGAACTGTGGCCACAGCCAGCAATGGACCTTCAAGGGGGCTGAGAACAGGAAAGCTGTTCTGTCAGCATGTACCCTGGGTTCAAGGCCAGCCCCCCACCACACTGGAGGATGCATTTGTGCTGTGGTCTCTCTCTCTCTTTCTCTCATAGAAAATAGGGAAGTTGGGGGCCAGGCAGTGGCGCAGTGGGTTAAGTGCATGTGGCACAAAGCACAAGGACCGGTGTAGGGACCCTGGTTCAAGCCCCCGGCTCCCCACCTGCAGGGGAGTCGCTTCCCAGGCGGTGAAGCAGGTCTGCAGGTGTCTGTCTTTCTCTCCCCCCTCTCTGTCTTCTCCTCTTCTCTCCATTTCTCTCTGTCCAATCCAATAACAACAACAACAATAATATTAACAACAACAACGATAGACAATAAGGGTAACAAAAGGGAAAAGGTGGCCTCCAGGAGCAGTGGATTCGTGGTGCAGGCACTGAGCCCAGCAATAACCCTGGAGGCAAAAAAAGAAAAGAAAATAGAGACGTCAGAGCCAGGCAGTGGCGCACCTGGCAGAGTGCACATGCTACCATGACCTGGGACCTGGGTTCAATACCCCGGTCTCCACCTGCTGGGGTAAGTAGTGTTACAGGTTTCTCTCTCTCTCTCTCTCTCTGTCTCTCCCTTCCTCTCTCAATCTCTCTCTGTTCAATCAAAATAAAAGAAAAAGGAAACAAGTGAATCACTCTTCAAAGAGCTGAAGGCAGCCTGTGAAGCAGAGTGTGCAGGGGATGCGGGCAGGTAAGGAGGGAAAGAGGGTCTGAGGGCTGGTCTGGGCATGGATGTGGGTGACAGAGAAGTCCCACGACTCCAGACTCCTCACTGAGCAGTGGGTGGCTGAGAGTCACCCTCCCTGCACCCTCAAAGCCATGTTTCTTCCCCTTAACTCACTTGCTTTCTGAGGGGATCTGCCCCAGGCCCCCGTCTGGAGGGACAGGCCAGCTGGCTCCATGTAGGTGGGGAGGGAAGCTCCCCAAAAGAAAAGGGGGTGGGGCGTGGGAGAAACAGTCAGACAGACGTCCCTGGAGTGGACACCTGAACCCCAGGCTTTGGGCACAGGTCCTGGGAGCCCCATTTCTGGTTGGGGAAACTGAGGTGGGGGGTGGCATGTCCCAGCCCCCTGGGAGCAGAGCCGCCCAGAGTGTGGGCCAGTAGCCGCCCTGGGGCGGGGCCGTGGAGACATGCATCCGGACCTGCTGACAGCGCCCCGTGCCCTTCCTGTCCCCACCCTTCCTGGCATGTCAGCGTCACGGGGCCACAGTGGTCACGGGGAGGACAAGCAGCACATGACCCTTGACCCCAACCCAACCCTGAGCTTCTGGCCTGAGAGACAACAGAGGGACAGGACAGAGGCTGCCTGGCTCCGACTCTCCAGGGCAGAGACAAGGGGCCCTGGGGAAGCAGTGACAGAAACACCCCACACCCCCACCCCCAGGAACACTGGTCCCCAGCACTCTCCTGCTCCCAAGGGTGTCCAGAAAGAAATGTGGAGCAGGTGCTGCAGGCGCTGGTGGGCAGGGCAGCTCTCAGAGAGGCCTCCAGGGTCCGCCAGTCTGGCCTGAGGAGCTGGGGCCACTCTGATCAGCATCTCCACAGCTCCCAGGGGGAGGGAGAGAAGCGTAGAGTCATGTATTCATTCAACAAACACACGACAAACGGACTCACACCGGTGCTAGGTGCTGGGCCCTCAGCCACGCTCATCCACATGAATCATCCTGAGAAACACTCCTGGCAGGAACGGGGGGCTGACATGGGGAGGGCGTGGTTCGGACAGCTGGCTCTGCACGGGGTGCGGGTGGTCACAGTAGAGCACTGAAGGGTGAGTAGGAGTTCGCCAGGTACTCCAAGCACTGAGAGCAGAGTGAACAAGCGCTGGAGGGAAAAGACGAAGATCAGGAAGGGCTGGGGGTGGTGGGTCAGGAGCCTGGGGGGTGCAGGAACTCAACACAGGACACGGGGCTCAGAGCAACCCCACAGCCCTCCTCGTGGCCAGAGACGTCTCTCCCTGAGCCCACCTGGACGTTGCTGTCCTACCATGGTTTGGTGGCCTGAAGAGCCACAGGGCCAGGAAGCTACCACAAGGGGGCGTCATTACCCCATGGACGAGCCCAGACTGAGCCCAGTTTTTTCCTGGGAGGTGAGCTCCAGGCGCCTGGACTCTGGGATGTGCCATAGCAGGTCTCACCTCCAGGGGGGACCAAAAGCCAGACTGCAGGTGGTATGAGGCAGCCCCCCCCCACCAAAAAAAAAACAACACTGGAACCACAGGCCCCAGGGCCAGCTCCAAGCAAGTGTCCCCCAAGAGGATGGGAGAGGGATATGGGGGACTGAGGGGACTTTGGCCGCCTCCCTCCCTGGTCTCCCTCCCAGGCCTCCTTTCCTGAGGTGACTTCTGTCCCAGCCCTATGTTGTAGTAACCTGTATCCAGACTTCAGCAGAATGAGCAGAACAGAAGGGGGCTGTGGGGACCCCCACATGTGCAGCCAGCTTGTGCGGAGCGAAGGTGGACCTGGGAGCGCCCCCCGCCCCAAATGTGTGTCTGACACAGAGCAGGGTCAGCTGGTCGCCACTCAGGGTGCTGGGGAGGGGTGCCCCACCCACCGACCATGCCTCTAGGGCGTCCCACTGGGGCGTCCCACTGGGGGATGTGTCTGGGGCTCTGACTTTGAACAGAGGAACAGGATGAGGGCCCCCTTCTCTCTGGCTCTGTACACCTGGAGTAGTATGAATGCAGCTTCCCAGGCAGGGCCAGCACAGACATGCCTTGTGTGTATTCAGACACGGGGCTCCCCTCCCCCGGGGTCACACAGCTACCGGTTACTTTGGCTCCTATCTCTACATGGCGGAGTGGACCAAGCACATGTGGCCCCCAGCTGCCTCCCTGGCCCAGCCGTTCATTCTGTACACACAGAGAAAGGGGGAGAATGGGCTGGGCCATGCTGCGCCTGGACCCAGGTTCGAGCCCCTGCTCTCCACCTACAAGGGATCTGCTTTACAAGCGGCGAAGCAGGTCTACAGGTGTCTCTCGCTCGCTCTCTACCTCCCACTGTCTCTGAGTTTCTCTGTCCTGTTAAATAAAAAGGAAAAAAAAATGGCCACCAGGAGCAGTGGATTCATAGTGCAGTCACTGAGCCCCAGTAGTAACCCTGGAGGCAAAAAAAAAAAGGAAGGGAGGAAGGGAGGAAGGAAGACAGAAGAGTGACCACAGCAAGACCATCATCCATGGAGTTCCCCCTCAGTGCTCTGCCCATGGTGCTCCTGAGGGGCCCAGACCTGGGTCCAGCAGCCCCACTGGCACTCACTGCAGACTCAGCCACACCCCAGGCCTGGGTCTCCCAGCCTCTTCCTTCACCCCAGAAACGTGCGGTGGAAACAGAGCCTCTCATGCGTCCGGTTGTTCCCAAGTCTCAACAGCAGGGGACAGTCTCGAGCCAAAGTGAGCAGCCTGGTGAGGGCCACGCGGTGCAGGAGCAGCAGAGGAAGCGTTTCCACCCAGCAGCTGGCTGCCCAGACCCGTCCCAGAAGGGCGCCCCAGGCAGAGCCGACTGCAGTCAGAAGCACCGAGCACCCTCTTTCTGTTCTGGCTGTGTGTTTTAGCCTTGCCAGGGAATGAACTCCGTGGCCCTGAGCAGGCATGACCCCAGCCTGGTTTACATTTATTTATTTATGATAGTGAAGTCCCCGCTGGTGTGATGTCCCCACCCTGGGTCACAGTTTTCACCACAATTGAGAGACACATACAGAAAGAGAGAACAGGCGTGGCAGTGAGCTCTCTCCAGCCTGTGTGTGTGTGTGTGTGTGTGTGTGTGTGTGTAGGACACCGCACCACTCCACCACCCATGGAGCTCTCCCCTCACCTCCTGCGTCATCCATGTGGTGCCAGAACTTGAACCCCGGTGTCCTGAGACACCACATAGCCCTCAGGTCCCACTGGGGAGACAGCACCTTTCAGATGCTCTGCTTAGACTCACAACACTAGGTCTTTCTCACTGTTGTCCTTCATGAACCTCACGGACTGTCTGCATACTTTTAGCAATGTGCACACACTATTTTTATAACCCCCTCACCAAAAAAAAAAAAATGCTGGCAGAGGATCCATCTCAGGAGGGGGACAGCTACTCACAGCAGGGCACAGTGTGGGGTGCAGATGGGGAGGACAGGGCATCTGGTTGAGTGCCAACACCCAACCTGGTCACGTATTGCAGTCTGTAGTCCTTGCCCAGGCCTGGGTCCTCAGACCCTGCCGGGGTTGGGGGGGGGGGGCAGAGCCTGTCCTCAGAGCCCCCACCCTGCTGCTGGTTTCTATGGGGCTGGGGACAGGGACCCCCAGAGGAGTCAGATCAGCAAAGTTAATGGACAGAGTCAGAGTCCCCTGCAGTCTCAGGGCCCCTCACGTGGCAGCCGCAGACTGGGGACACGGGGGGGGGGTTCTCAGATGGGGGACCTGAAGGCCAGGCAGGGTGGGGCAGTGCTGCCTCACTGGCCGAAGGCAGTGAAGAAAATGTGCATCTTGGCCAGGAAGGTGGTGACGGAGCCCTGACGCCAGAGCTTCATCTCCACATCCAGGGCAAAGTCTCGGGGCGTGCGCACTGGCCGCTGCAGGTGCACCACACCCGTGAAGGCGTTGAGACGGCCCGTGCCGAAGTAGCCCTCCTCGTTGCCCCGGGTGATGGTCAGAGAGATGGTGTCCCCCGCGAAGACGGGCACCGGGCTGATGCGGAAGATCTGGGCGGGCACCAGCAGCCCCGTCTGGAAGCTGAGCTGGTAGTAGGTGATGCGGGCAGGCGAGCTCTGGCACTCAGCGAAGTCGTGGCAGGTCGCACGCTCGCACTTCCTGCGGGGGGGGGGGTGTGCAGGGGGCCGAAGGATGCGGTCAGCCGGGGGGCTCCCAACACCCCAAGACCGCCTTCTTGCTGGATGCGCCTCTCAGGCAGGCTGGGGAGCCGCTGCCCCAGTGCCAGCCCCACCTGTGCCACACCTCTGTGGGGCAGACTAGGGGTGCTGTCTGTGGCTGGCCCTCTCACGGGCCCGTATGCCCATCACAGACGCTGACGACTGAGGAGGGGCCCTGGGAGTGGAGGGGCACCCGGCAGCGAGAGGCTGCAGTTCCCCTCCAGCCTTCAGGTGACCCTGAGCAGGAACCATGGAGTCCACTAACTCCAAACTCGGGGTCACATAGTAATCAACACCCTAAGTGCTGGGGAGCATAGAGCAGTGATAGTTAAGGACTGGGTGGGTGCCAGAGCTCAGCGTTAGAGCACAGGACTTGCATGCCTGCGTGTTCAACCCCCAGCATGGCCGTGAGCCAGAGCTGAGTGCTGCATGGCGTTCTGGCCGCTCTCTGCCTCTCTCCCTCTCTCTTTCTGCCTCTCTCCCTTTCTCTCTCTGCCTCTCTCCCTCTCTCTCTCTTCCTCTCTCTCATAAAAAAAAGTTAGTAACAGGTGTGTGGGTGGGTGTGTGTGCAAGAGAGACTCTGGGATTTTCTGGGAGACTCCCACCGCCCCCACCCCATTCTCTGCACCGTGGCAGTCCGCTTGCTCCCAGGTCCACAATGAGAGCAGGGGCGGGAGCGGTGGTGGAGGCAGGCATCCCTCCCCTGGGCGTGTGGGTGGGTGGACGTTCCCCAGGGTGCAGGCACTCACGTGTCAGAGACTCGGGCGTAATTGGGAGGGCAGTCGAAGCGCAGGCAGCGGAAGCTTCCCTGGATGTTGTAGCAGGTCTCGGCCTGGGAGCAGTTGTGAGTCCCCAGAGCACACTCGTCCAGGTCTGGGGAGGAGAGGAGGCTGGGCGGGGTCCCCCAGACCAGTCACCCCACCCATGTGCTAGAGGCTCGGCCCCGGAACGCCGCTCCTGACAGCAATGGAGCGTGGACACACACATGTCCCACCTGGACCAGGCCACCCACTTCTGTCCCCTCCTCCGAGTCCCTCCCACGGAGGTCAAGTCCCCCAGCATAGCCCTCCCTGACATCAGTCTCCCTGGTCACTCCTCCAGGGTTCTCACCAATGACAGGTTTCCTGCCTTCTGGAACCCTGCCCCACCCAGGGCCTGGCCCAGAAGCCTCTAACCTGGGTAAAGACTGACAGAGGCACTACCACCTCCCCGACCCCCGACACAGACCTCAGCTAATATGACCCAGTGGCTTCCCTGTGCTTGGGTGCAGAGGCCCCAGAGCAGGAGCTGGGAGAGGCCCTGTGTGCCCAGAGCCCAAGCTCACCCTTGCAGGTCCTCCCGTTGGCCATCATGGTGTAGCCCTGCTCCGGGCAGGCGCACTGGTAGCTCCCAGGCATGTTGAGACAGCGGAAGGTGCAGAGGATGCCAGCGCCCTGAGCACACTCGTCGATGTCTGCCCGGGAGAGAGGGTCGCTCCCGAGTCATCTGTCCCCACGGGCCACCCCCATCCTGTCCCTGTCAAAGCCATGGAGCCCAGGGACCCTGCTGGATGGGTAAAGACAACGGGCCCAGAGGCAGGCAGGGAGCTGGACTCCCATTCCAGTGCTCCCTCCTGGGGCAGCTCCACCAGGGCCACTGTCAGCTGAGGCCCCATTGGGAGCCCAGGCCTGGCCCACCGTGTCTCTCTTATAGAGGGGGCACCAGAGTCACGTTTGGGAGACACCTGCCCGCCCCAGGCCAGAGCCAGGGCAGTGCAGCCTGAGCCGCCTGAAGTCAGACCTGTGCAGGTGTGCCCGTCCTCAGCCAGCTGGTAGCCCTGGCGGCAGTAGCACTGGTAGGAGCCATAGATGTTGGCGCACTCCTGGCTGCAGCGCCGGGCCTCGCACTCGTTCACATCTGAGGGGAGACAGGCTGTGTGTAGGCGTGCTCCCCCCCCCCCCCCGCCCTCACCTCAGCTTGAGAAGCTTCGGACCACGACCTGCCCTGTATCTGGTTCTTCAGGATTACTCCATATGTGTGGGGTCACCCCGGTGACAGGATGCACAATGAATGAATGCATGAATTAATGAATGAGTGCATAAATAAATGAGCAAATGTGCAGGTGAGTGAATGCAGGAGCAAATGGACACACGTATGCATGAATGGATACCGATGAGCAAATGAATGCATGCGTGAATGAATGCATGAAAGGATATATGTGCACAGGAATAAATGCAGGCAGGCAGGCATGAATGAATGAATGAATGAATGAACGGATGGATGAAGGAGTAGCTGATTTTCTCCACTGGGATCTAAGCCCACAGGTGGCTGGGATGAGTGGTGTGAGGTGAGGAAGGCAGGGTAAAGAGGACAGAGGGGGGCTGGGCAAGGCTCTGGGCTTTACATGGGGTCAGGGCAGGTCAAGGTGGAGGTCAGGGTGGGGTCAGAGCAGGGTTGGGGTGGGGTCAGATGGGTTCAGGCTGGGGTTGTGGTGAGGTTAGGGAGGGGTCATGGGTTCAGGCTGGGGTCACAGTAGGGTCAGGCTGGGGTTGTTGTGAGGTCAGGGTCGGCTCTAGTGGGTTCTAACTGGGGTCGTGGTGGGGTCAGGGCCGGGGCGGGGCCAGGCACTGACCTTCACAGTGCTTGCCGTCAGCGGCCAGCAGGAAGCCAGCAGCACAGGTGCAGCGGTAGGAGCCCAGCGTGTTCTCACAGGTGTGCTGGCACAGGCGGCCAGGTGCGCTCCAGCACTCATTCACATCTGCGGGCAACAGGAGCAGGGTGGGGCATCCGGAGCAGCCCCCCCCCACCCCCCAGAGACCCTGAGTGCAGGAGTCCCAGCAGCCCAGGCTGGGCCGTGGGTCGGCTGGAAGAACAGGGCAGGGGAGAGAAGCAGTGAATGCCAGGGGAGGCTGGGGAGAGGCAGAGCTGGGAGCAAGGTGCCATGGTCGACATCATCAAAGAGGCCTCAAGAGGCCAAAGCAAGGCAGAGGGAGGTGCGGCAAGAAGGGGCAGCCTGGAGGCCAACCTGTAAGAGGGGGCCGGGGCTGGTGGGCCCCACCTACCAATGCAGGCCCTGCCAAAGGCATCTCGCTGGAAGCCGGCCTTGCAGTCACAGCGGTAGGAGCCGGGGAGGTTGTGGCACAGCTGTCCCTCACCGCACTTGTGCACGCCCGTCTCACACTCATTCACGTCTGTGGGAGGGGGCACCTGAGGCCTGGGCTCTCCCCCACCCGCAGCCCCACAGGCCTCCCTGGGGAGCAACCCCTGCACCCCTAAGGACTAAGGACGGGGTGGTGGGGAGGCGGCGGCTTACCCACACAGGTGTCCCCATCCGGGCTGGCGTGGTAGCCTCGCCCGCACTGCAGCGGGTTCCTGTGGCACGTGTAAGAGCCCACCGTGTTGACACAGCTGAAGCCGGGCTGGCAGGGCTCGGGCAGTGAGGTGCACTCATTGATGTCTGCAGGTGTGGGGGTGGGGGTTAGCCCGGCACTACCCTGGGCTCCAGCCTCGACACACTCTGTGTCCCTCTCTCCCTGGCTGCCTGGCACATTCACTGCATGTCACACTGTGTGCGCACACGCCAGATGAAGATACCAAACTCATTCCCAGGGCCTTGCACCTGTGCAGTGCTGCTGACAGCCTCCCTGGCCCAATTTCCTAGTCTCCATTCTTGCAGAGAGAGAGAGACAGAGAGACAGACTCCACAGCCCTGCTCCACCGCAGAGCTGGTGTCATCCATGTAGTTCCAGGGCTCGAACCCCCGAGCCCTACATGTGGTAAAGCATACACTCGACCAGGTGTGCTGTCTCCCACCCCTTCATAAATCCCTTACAGTTTGCTGGCTAAACTGAGGCACCAGGGGAGGAGCCCAGCCCAGCCCTGCAAGCACCCCGGAGCAGACGGGTCCTCTCCGGGGTGGGGGTGGGGGGCAGCCTCTGGCCACAGCCCAGCCGGGCAGCTCACCCACGCAGTTGCCCTGGGGGTCCTGCAGGAAGCCGGCCATGCAGCGCTGCCGCACCTGGCAGTAAAAGGAACCCTTGGTGTTCTGGCACTGGAAGCCCGCCTGGCAGTTGTGCGTGCCCGTCGCACACTCATCCACATCTGCAGCAAGAGGCGGGGCCAGGGGTCAGGGGTCAGAATCCCACCACTCCTGGAAAGCTTCATTTTTTTTTTTTAATAGAGGGTAAGAGGAGGAAGACACCACTGTTTCCTCACTCATGGAGGTGGCCCCATGTGGCAGTCCAGGGCTCGGACCCAAGTCCTGGCACATAGTAAAAGTGGGCACCCCACTAGGTGAGCTACTCCTGGCCCCAGGAGCCTAGAACTATCTAGTGAGAAGGATGGAAGGCAGAGGCTTCTGTGCAACTCTAGCTCCGTGCAAACACAGGGAAACTGAGGCAGGGTGAGGGGAAGAACTGGCTGCTTGTGATGGCTGCGGCCACCTGCACACCCTGGCGGCCTACCCCCACTAGGCGAAGAAGCTTCTCCCACAGGCAAGAATGCCAGGGGTGGGGCTGCCCAGGGGTGGTCAGGTGTGCAGGTAAGGGGTGGTCAGCAGGAAGGGGAGGCGGGACGGGGCCTGAGGGACAGATCAAGGTCGATCAAGGGCAGGGCAGGGCTAGGCGTCCAGGGGCGGGGCATCCAGGAAGTAAGGCGTCAGGTGTCCCAGGAGCGGGGCCAATTTGGGGCGGGGCCGGGTTTCCAGGGGCGGGGCCGGTTTCCAGAGGCGGGCCCGGGTTTCCAGGGGCGGGGCCGGGATGCTAGGGGTGGGGCCGGGATGCCAGGGGCGGGGCCGGGATGCTAGGGGCGGGGCCGGGATGCCAGGGGCGGGACCGGGTTTCCGGGGGCGGGGCCGGGTTTCCGAGGACGGGGCCGGGATGCCAGGGGCGGGGCCGCGTTTCCGGGGGCGGGGCCGGGTTTCCGAGGACGGGGCTGGGATGCCAGGAGCGGGGCCGGGTTTCCAGGGGCGGGGCCGGGTTTCCAGGGGCGGGGCCGGGATGCCAGGGGCGGGACCGGGTTTCCGGGGGCGGGGCCGGGTTTCCGAGGACGGGGCCGGGATGCCAGGGGCGGGGCCGGGATGCCAGGGGCGGGGCCGGGATGCCGGGGGCGGGGCCGGGTTTCCAGGGGCGGGGCCGGGATGCCAGGGGCGGGACCGGGTTTCCGGGGGCGGGGCCGGGTTTCCAGGGGCGGGGAAGGGATGCCAGGGGCGGGGCCGGGTTTCCAGGGGCGGGGAAGGGATGCCAGGGGCGGGGCCAGGTTTCCGGGGGCCAGGGTCAAGCAGTCAGGGCGTGGCCTGGCAGTCTAGGCACTGAACTGCCCTTTAGTGCCCCCCTCACCTGTGCACTTGCCCTCCTGGAGCGAGTAGCCTGGCTCACAGGTGAGCGCCTTATAGCAGCGGAAGGAGCCCAGGGTGTTGACGCAGTTCTCGCCCCTGCTGCAGGTGTGCAGGGCCGTCACACACTCATTGACGTCTGTGGGGAGAGTGAGGGTCAGAGGCCTTGGCTCTCCCGGGAGGAGGAGGAGGACCCAGCACAGCAGAGGTCCTGGTCGCCCCCTCTCTCCAGGGACTCCGCCAGCCGGAGTGGCCCGGGAGGACGACCACCCGTCCCCATCCATTCATTCAACAAAGATTTATGGAACCCTGCCAAGTGCGGACAGGACAGCGTCCCCACTCCTGGGAGGACACCCCGCAAAGGAGCAGATAGTTCACGGGGAGGTGGTCACAGGCTCTGGACATAGACCGTGGTCATGACCTCTGGACATGCAGAGCAGGCCAGGGGCGAGGCACAGGGGCTAGAGTGCACTGGGAGGCATGATTTTAGGATCAGAGTAGAGCCTCAAAGGACTTGTGAGCCGGAGACAGAGGAGCAGAGAAGATGCACCCAGAGCCCTGAGGAGGCTGAGGGTGTGGCCCCAGGAGAGAGAAGGTGATGTTTTGAGACGTGGAAGGAGGTGAAAGCCATAAAGGACCCCTGGGGTGGGGGGTGGCTGACCAGTTTGTCACTGGACTGACTTCCTGGCTGGGTGTGAATCCTGCAGGGCTGAGGGAGAGAGTGGGAGGTGTAGAGCAGGGAGGATCCTGATGCCAGCCTCTGGGACTGGCAAGGCCCACTCCCCCAGGAGGAAGAGGAGACAGAAAGAGGTCTGCAAGATGCCTGGGCTGAGCAGTACCTGGGAGGGCGAGGGCGGGGGAGGGATGGGCTTGTAAGGGAGAGTGGACTTGAATGTGAGGGTCTTGATTAAGGAAGGGGCACAAGTAGAGATGTAAATGTCGCAGAAGTCCACTGCCATGTGGTCACCATGGGGACAGAGCAAAGAGAAGGAAGGATGGGGGGAGGCAGCTGGGGAGGAGGGAAGCCAGCAGAGGCGGGAGGGCACTAGGAAGGCTGGGGAAGCAAGGTGCATTTGGGCCGAGCCACTTCTCAGGGCTGGTGACATCTGAGCTGAGTCTCCATGGAAGACAGGGACCAGGCAGAACAAGAGGTGACAGGACAGGGGCAGGAGACACCCCTCCCCACCTCAAAGTCACAGGTAATCGTGTGAAGGACCCTGGTTTGGGAGGGGATGGGAGGCAGGGGAGAGCTTCAGGCCAGCCTTTCTCAGGGAGGCTTGGCTGGACTCAGGACAGACAGGCTGGAGTGACAAAGGGAGAAGTGTCCCCTAATCCCCAGAAAGGCCACAGCCCAGCAGCCCCCACACCCTGGGACAGACACAATGATAAATGATAAATCAGAAGCCACTTCAGGGGACAGGACCAACATCACACAACCCTCGAGTGACCAGTGACCAGTGACCATGGAACTCAGAGGCCCCAGCCCAGAGACTCCTCCTCTCGCCACTGACCCCTCTCATCTCCCAGTGGCCCAGTCCACCTAGAAGGCAAGTGACAAAGCACAGGGTCTCCTCACAGGTCACAAGGCCATGAGAGGGTCTCTAGAAGACATTCCGTCTTGCACACCCCCGGTGACAGGGATTAAACTACCTGTGCCAGCTGCTGGGGTGCACGGGCCATCTGTGGGATCACATAGTGAACGCCAACACCAGCAACTTCCGCACAGACTAACTCACTGGCGCTCCGCAGCACCCCCTGGAGGTGGATGCTGGTACTGCTCCATCTCACAGAATGGAGACAGGAGTAAGGGCTGTTGGGTAGCCAGTGTCAGAGCCAAAGCCCAGCTAGTCCAGCTGAGTCTGGCTGCGGGGGCCAAATTCTCTTTGGGCACCAGTCCCTGCCCCCCATCACAAGTTAGGGCTCACAGAGGTCTCTGGGGGCTGGAAGCACAAGACCCCAGCATGTGAAGATGTGGTGGACAGAGCGAGTGTTAGCAGCAATGATGGCTGGACAGACAAGAGGGATGGATGGACACAGAGGGGTGCAGAGAAGGGTTGGGGAGAGAGAGGGTGTGAGCTCATAAATTTTGCTGAATGGAATGTCCTGGGCTCTTCCCAGTCGGGCACCTGGCCTCCAGCTTCCCGGGACCCTGGTCAGCCCCTAGGCCACCCTCCTGCATGCCCAGGCCCCCCCAGACACAGCACACAGACGTGCCCCAGACAGGACGAGCTGCCCAGCGCCCCAAGCAGGGTCGGGAGCACATGTTGTGCCGACGGCGGAGGCCAGGGCAAACATGTCCCAGCAGCCGGTGACAGAGCCAGGCCAGATGTGGTCCCCAAGCACAGAGGAGACAGACGGGCCACTGCTCCTGCCCACACCTCCCGGGGCAGAGCCCTGCTGTGGCCTGCACCCCTCCGGTTTCTGGCCACTCAGGACCAGAGGAGTTTCCTCCAGGGAGACATCGGTCACTCACCCCCTAACCTGAGAGAGGTCAAGCCCACCCCCTTGTGTCCCCAGCAGATGCCACACGGGCAGTGGGAGGCAGGAGGGGAGAGCTGCTGCCGATGCCTCTGGCCCCTCCCAAGAGCAGGGCACTGAGAGAGCACAGGCTGGGATTCTGAGTGGACTCCATCCATCTTGGGGAGAGCACCCACAGTAGCCTTGGAGGGGAAGCAGCACAGGACACCAGGACAGGAGGACAAGGCACAGGGAGCACGGGGCCAGCTGTGCTATGGGCTCAGATGCAAAGGGTCAGCCTTTAGCATGTGGCCCTGGGCCTCTAGCTTGTGGAGCAGAGCGGCTGGCTTACCCACGCACTTCCTGTGCCTGTTGAGGATAAAGCCCTCAGCACAGAGCACTGTGTGGTTGACACAGTAGTAGGATCCCAGGGAGTTGACACAGAACTGGCGCCGGCCACACTGGTGAGTGCCCAGCAGACACTCGTCTTGGTCTGCCCACCGCCAGGAGGGAAACAGAAGGGCCGTTAGAGGGCGCAGGTGCAGGGGGGGCAGCCGGTATCGGGCAGGGAGACAGACCCAGAGTGCCCCAGCCCATCAGGGGCACCTCAGTGATCTGGGCCCTGGCAGAAGAATGTCAGGGCTGGAAGCCACTTTCCCCTGACAGGTGGCGCAGGGAGGCCCAGAGAGGGCTGGCGGCCTGCCCAGGGACACACAGCAGGTTGGGACCAGACACCCCAAGAACAGACGGGTCAGGAGGCCGACAACATCAAGAGGAGAAGGAGCCAGTAGGGACCCCTCAGGAGGAGACTGGTCCAGAAGGGGGACTGTGGGCTGATCCTGTGGAGTCTCAAGAGAAACTTGAAACCTGGCTTTAAAAAAAGATTTCTTGAATGTTTCCTGGCTAGAAACTGGTGTGATTATTTTAAACTGCAGAGCCTAGCAGGTCCCCCAACCTCCCCTCTGGCCTGGAACCCTAGGAGAACTGAGGAGACTGGGACCCCAGGTACCCCCTGCCCAGGGGAGAGGCCCTTCACAGACCCCAGGAGACAGCGTGCATGGCCAGAGAGCCCCGAGGGCTGTTGCAGCATCGAAGATGCAAGCCTGCTCCTCCTGGTCATGCTGTGTGACCTCAGCGAGTCTCCTGGCATCTCTGGGAGGGTGAATGGTTTCTGTCCATGTCAGAACACAGTCAGCTTCAGTGGGTGGGTGGGTATGTGCCCTGCCCTCACCCAGACACCCACCAGGGTCCCAAGGCCTGCACCTGAAGGGAGGTCCTTGTTGCCCACCTGCACCTCTGCTGCAGGTGGGGCAAGTGCTGTGGTCTCAGAGCCTCTGTGGCTGGCCCACTGACCATGGGAGCCACCCAGCAGGAGTGGGGTACAGCTCCCCCTCCCAGAGAGGGAGGTTCCAGCACACCAGAGTTTCTCCAACGCAAACTCAAACCACTTGAGTTTCCAAGTTCAGTCCCCAGCACTACGTGTGAAGGAGTGAGGCTCTGCTTCCCTTTCTCTTTAATAAACAAATGCTTCTTGAGTCCTGGCGGTGGCACACCTGGTTAAGCTCACACATTACAGTGCATAAGGACCCGGGTTCAATCCCCTGGTCCCCACCTGCAGGGGGAAGGCTACACGAGTGGTGAAACAGCTGCAGGTGCCTCTCAGCCTCTCTATCTCCCCCTCCCTCTTAATTTCTCTGTCTTTATCTAATAATAAACAAATAAGTATTTTTCAAATATTTATTACTTTATTTCCTTTTTGTTGCCCATGTTGTAGTTATTATTGTTGTTATTGATGTCATCATTGTTAGATAGGACAGAGAGAAATGGAGAGAGGAGGGAAAGACAGAGAGGGGGAGAGAAAGACAGACACCTGCAGACCTGCTTCACCACCTGTGAAGTGAGTTCCCTGCAGGTGGGGAGCTGGGTTCGAACCGGGATCTTCACGCCGTCCTTGTGCTTTGCACCATGTGCGCTTAACCCACTGTGCTACCACCTGACTTCCTCAAATAAATATTTTTAAAAGACAATATTATAAGCAAATACATCTTTATAAAAAGAAAGAAAGAAAACCCAACCTGGAAGTCCCTGGAGTGACAAGGAGGTGAGTGTGGCCGCTCTGTGAACGGCAGAGGCAGCCGTCAGCAACACCCTCGTCCCGTCTAGGTCAGGGTTCTGTTGTCCCTTCAGGTCCCTGAGCCATCTTCAGGTCCCAGGTGACAGGGGGACACAGAGGGGGCTGAGAAGCACTGCTGTGTGGAAGAGCCTGGCCCTGCCTGTGGGGACCCCAGGACTGCACCCCTGTGTGAGGCAACACTGTGGATGCCACCAGGCCTAGCATCTTGCTGGCCCAGCGAGTCCAGGTCTGGCCTGGCCCTCTTGTCCCGCCCTGCCCCGAGTACTCACCTTCACATGACACACCATCCGCCATGATGGCGTAGCCGGGGAGGCAGGAGCACATGGCATTGCCGCCCGCCATGGTGCACACCTGCTTGCAGGGTCCATTGTCTGTGAGGAGACAGCACGGAGGTGAGAGACTGGCACCCAGCCTCTCCTGTCACCCAGACCGAGTGGCAGCAGGGAGCAAGGCCTCCACCTGGAACTCTCATTCTTTTCATTCGGTGCCAAGAAGGAACTAAGGACCTTCTGCAGACACTCCACAGCCCAGCAGCTGCCCCAGTCTGTCTTCTTAATTCTATGCTCTTAGGGAGACAGACAGACAGACAGACACAGCACCACTCCACCATCCATGGAACTTCCTTGAGTGCTATCCTTAGTGGCCCCGTGGCGTGGTGCCAGGGCTCAAACCCAGGGTGTCGAACACTAGAAAGCTCCCTGGAGCTTTTTTGGACTGAGCTGCCACACGTAGCTGGCGTCTGGGATGCGTCTGGAACCTTTCTCCACCACCTGGACAGCAAGCCCCTCACAGGAGACAGAAGTAAGGGGAGAAGGTGCCGGAGAAGAGAACGAGAAAGCAAGTAGGCAGGTAAGGGGAGAGGAAGGAAGGAAGGAGAGGGAGCAGAAGAGGGAAAGAGAACAACAGGAAGTTTCTTTATTTTAATTAATTAATTGATTAATTAATTTTCCCTTTTGTTGCCCCTGTTCTTTTATTATTGTAGTTATTATTGTTGTAATTGATGTCGTCATTGTTGGATAGGACAGAGAGAAACAGAGAGAGGAGGGGAAGGCAGAGAGGGGGAGAGGAAGACAGACACCTGCAGACCTGCTTCACCGCCTGTGAAGCGACTCCCCTGCAGGTGGGGAGCCGGGGGCTCGAACCGGGATCCTTATGCCGGTCCCTGTGCTTCACGCCACATGTGTCTAACCCACTGTGCTACACCCAGCTCCCAACAGGAAGGTTCTGTGCATCACTGAATGCCCTCCCCGAGACAGCTGGGCTCCAGTAGTTGGGAGTTTCCACACTTTGGGGAACTGAGACACAAAGCAGCTCACGCACACCTGCACCCCCTCTCCCAGCCCCACTCTCAGCTCCTCCTCCATCTCAGACAGGAGAAACAGCAGTTCACAGGACACGAGCCCCCCATTGCCCCACAGAGCCCCCTGACAGACACCCCCCACCCGTGTCCCCGCCCGCCTGCCCACAGGCGCCACACACCTGTGCCCTGGATTACCTTTGCAGGTGTTGGGCTGGGGCGCGGGGAGCGGAATGGTGTTGGGAAACGCCTGTGCAGACTCTGGCTTCAGTGTGGGTTGGGCAGGGTTGCTGTCTGTGGAGGGCAGGGGGCTCAGGCCTGGAACAGGATTGGGCCACCCACCAGCACCAGGCACCACCTTCAACCCACCCCAGGAGAGGATACTGAGGCTCAGGGTGGAGGAGGCACAGAGAAAAGAGGAGGAGGGGGAGTCCACCACCCCACCTGGGAAAGGCCGCCTCCTGGGCTGATGGGGCAGACCTCCACAGGCTGAGCAGGGGTCACTGCTTGGGTGGCTGGGGCCCTCCTAGCCCCGGGGCTGGCTGGCTGACACCCAGGACCCAGGGCTGATGCTGTGACGGGACAGGAGGGAGAAGCCCCCAGGCAGAGCCCAGGCACTGAAGTGTGGGGGAGCTGGGCTCACCAGGCCTGCAGGTGCGGCCATCACCCTGCAGAGTAAAGCCAGGGAAGCAGGCGCAGTGGTAGGAGCCCACGGTGTTGATGCACAGGTGCTGGCATAGCTCCCCGGGCAGCAGCAGGCACTCATCCTGGTCGTCGCCTGGCAGGCTGTTGGCCAGCTCAGTCTCCGTGCCCAGTGACAGGGCCTCCCGGCTTGTCAGGTCCATCTCAGAAACTGGGGGAAGGGGCCAAGTTCAGGGCAGGGGCAGGAGAGCCCCCTCAGTCCCCACGAGAGCCTGCCATGCGCCAGCTGAGACTGCAGATGGACAGAGCGAGGGAGGGGCAGGGTGGAAAGGGCCCCAGGCGCATGTGGATGGATGGGTGGACAGACGGATGGATGAGTGGATGGATGGATGAGTGGATGGGTATATGGAAGAAAGGAAGGAAGGGAGAGAGGGAGGGAGGGAGGGAGGGAGGGAGGGAGGGAGGATGAGTGGATGGGTGGATGGATAAGTGAGTGAATGGATGGAAGGATGGACGGATGGACAGTTTGACAGATGAACAGATAAACGAAGGGATGAATGGATGCAGAGCTGGGCCAAAGGACAGGAGGATGGAGCAGGGAGTGAATGGAGAGAGGGCTGACAGTCGCTGCAGTGACCAGGGAGATGGATACCCAGGTAGAAGGAGACAGGAGGGACAGGAGGGACAGGAGGGTGCTGGGTGCAGGTGGAGTGGACAGCCTGCACACGTGGTGTGGAACAAGGCCGCCATCACAGGAGCAAGAAGGCAGAGCCCCCTGTGGGAGGCCACAAGGAGCCCTATCTGGAGCCTCCGGCAGGTGGGCCTGGGTCCCCGTGGGAGGCGGCACCCACCTCTACGCGGCTCGGCCTTGGGCTCGGGAGGCTGGCGGGCCTCAGGCACGATGAGTGGATCCTCGCCCTCGCAGCAGGACAGCATGACGTGGTTGCAGGGGTAGCCCAGGTTGGGGTTGGACTCGCACGACTGGCCCTCATCTCGAACGCGAAGGCCCAAGTGGCAGCAGTCACAGCATTGCTGCCGGAGGGGCAGGGTCAGCACGTACACCCCCGAGACCCCGGCCCCGCCCTCCCAGTGGCCGCTGGCCCTTGGGCTCGCTCAAGGGACCGAGGATAGTGGGAGTGGCCACCTCTGTCTGTGGGGACAGAGCCAGCAGAAGACACAAGACAGAGGTGACCACGACCGTGTATCTGCCGGTGCCCTGATCTGGTCACTGGGTGAAACTTTCAGGAGGGTGTTTAACTGGACTCAGCTTGGAAGAACACCTGTTTGCTCTCCTACTCTCTCTTTTTTGAAAGAGATGTGATGGCTGGAGCTCTAGCAGCCATCCTGAGCCATGAGGTGATCCTGACAGTAGAAACTATAGGCTAAAGATACCAGGAGACCTTTAACTATGGGCTAGACTTGACTAGGAAGTCTGTCCTTTTTGCTCTCCTCTGCCTTTTTTTTTCCCTGGAACAGAGGTGATGTCCAGGCAAAAGAAAGAGTTAACTAAGCAAACTGCAGGAAAGAGAGAAACCCCAGATAACAGGAGATCTTGAGAAGGGTACTCCCCCCACAGCCCCCCCACCACCACACACATACTCCAGTGGTGCATCTTATGCTGAAGCTTCTAAGTCCTGAGGCTAAACTTTCCCAGACACAGCTACCCAGGAAAAGATAACAGTAACTAAGGCAACCAGACCCTGGGCAATGGGTCCAAGTCCCACCCCTTAACTTTGCAGCCTCTGCTCTGTGGTGAGCTTTCTGCTCTCGGCCTGCTCCCCTTATATAAGCTTGCACTGTCCCTCTGACCAGGGTCCAGAATTCTTTAAGAGCACAAGCTCTTTTTGTGGCCCATTCATGTTAATAAAGTCCCTCCTTGTTGACCTCATAAGCTGGCTCTGATTCTTGAACCCACAGCAATCACAGGAGCTGTAGCAGCCATTCTGAGGCCATGAAGACAGAAACTACAAGCTAAAGCTACCTGAGCAGAGAAACAGGACACAGGATGCCTGGGGCTACTGGGTAGTTCTGCCCCTAACCCAGGGTGCCAGCATCCATGTCACCCCCATGCTGAGCCAGCTGCTAACACAGCAGGCACAGGCCTGGCCCCTAGCACGGTGACTTGCCTTGTAGAGAGAGACACTGCAGGTGTCGTTATCCTCGGCCCCGCATGCTTCACCCTCCTTGGCCCCCATGACACCTGCCACACAGCTTCTCTCCTTCAGGTAGGACACACAGCACTGCATCTGGGCTGTCCTGCAGTACAGACAGACAGACACATGCACTTCAGCCCCACCCATCACCGCTGCCCCATCTTTCCAAGGCCCAGGCGGGCAGCTGAGTGACAACAGCCTCCCAGGGTCCCTGCACAGGCCTGTTCCCTCCCGGTGGCTGTCCTGGCTGTCAGATGCAGCTCTGCTCTCACTCTCATAGGAATAAGCACTGAGGGGCCGGGCGGTGGTGCACTAGGTTAAGCGCACACAGTACAAAGAGCAAGGACCCATGCGACGATCCGGGTTCGAACCCCCACCTCCCCACCTGCAGAGGGACACTTCAAAAGCAGTGAAGCAGGTCTGCAGGTGTCTCTCTTTTCCCTCCCTCTCTATCTCCCCCAGCCCTCTCAATTTCTGTCCTGCCCAATAAAATGGAAAACATGGCCTCTAGGAACAGTGGATTGGTAGTGCCGGTACAGAGCCCCAGCGATAACCCTGGAGGCAAAATAAATAAATCAATGAATAAATGAATGAGCACAGAAATGGTGTGCTGAAATAATGAGCAGGTGGCTCAGTGGGTGGAGTGCATGCCTTGTGGTGCGTGAGGCCTTGGGTTCCATCCATCCCTGACACCACATGGCCCACAGGCAGTGCCAGTGGGACTCCACAGGGTGGGCACTGCTCTGTTATCTCTCCTCCCCTCCTCTCTCCTCCTCCCCAGGGCAGGGCTGAGGGGGTCGAGCAGCCCTGTGGCACTGGGGGCTGCCCCTACCTGCACACGCCCCCCTGTGCTCCGCTGTCTGGCATCTGCAAGCACTCGTCGTGGTCCAGGGCCCACTGCTGGCCAGCCGCACAGCACGTCTCCACCAGGTCCTTGGTGGACACTGTGGGCAGGGGGGAAACAGACACATCAAGACCAGGAGAGGAGGGCGTGGCGTCCAGGCCCTCCCCCCACTTTGCGGGCAGCAGCACCCCAGGGCATTGCAACGGGTAACCCACAGTGATGGGGAGAGAAGGCAGAAGATAAGTTTTTTGGGGGGTGGGGGGTGGGGAGCACTGGAGTGGAGACTCTTCACTGTAAAGCTGGGGAGGAGAGGATACTCAGGAGGGGTCAGGGCCTGGACCTGGGCGGGGGGGGGGGGACAGGGTTTGAGAGAAATGCCTAACAGACAGCCCCCCACCTGTGTGCCTCTCAGTGAAGGTCCAGGCTCACACCCCAGCTCCAGACCCCAAAGGAAGCATCTGGTGTGGGGGTCTCCTGGGGAAAGCCCCCCTCCAACCCCCAAGGCCCTCGGGGAATGTCACAGAGTAGCAGCTCACAGGGAGTGAAAGACACTTCCCTCTTGGTCAGAAGGAAGAACAAAGGGTCTCCTCTTCATGGGGAGCTGGGAAAATCAAAGCCGGAGCCTCCTCTGAAGTCTGCAGGCACCAGAGCCGTCTGGGCCCCATCCCGTGGGTAACGTTTCCCACTGGAATATGAGATTGGGCGGGGGAGCCAGAACCTAGGTGATTGTGCAAGCTCACCACTCCGGGCCGCTTTTTCATTCAGATAGAGACAAGGAGACACACGGAACCAACCCCCACAACCACAACACCACCAGGCTCCCCATCTGGGGTAAGCGAGCCAGAACCTGGGCCAGGCACGGGGCAGGGCAGGCACCCACACAGCTGAGCTATTTCTGTGGCCCTAGAGACAGGGGAGCTGATCTATCAAAAAAAATCTGCAGGCAGGAAGGTGAGCAGGCATCGCGGGTGGTGAGTGGGAAGGCAGCCGGCCGAGGAGAGCACTCAGACATGGCTGGATCTTCCTAGACCCGAGTGACAGTCCTCCAATGACAGAGGGCCCCTCGGGCAGAGAGGAGACTGCCATCTGAGGGGAACACAATCCAGGAGGCGGTGGGCCTGGGAGACAGCTCACCCAGAAGAGTACAAGACTTGTGTGAGAGGGGTATAAGGGAGAGAGGAAGAGAGGGAGGGAGGAAGGAAAGGGGGCAGGCAAGACAGACCGCCTGGGAGGGCGCCCCTTACGCACACATGCGCCCCAGGTGCGAGCCCAGCCCCTCCAATTGGAGAAGGCTTACATGCTGTGCCTCCCCCCACCCCATCTCAGTGTCTATCTGAAAAAGTTGGCTCAGAATGGCAAAGCCCTGGAAATAGGAAAAAAAAAAAAGATGAAATAAGTAAAGAAATTTTCTGAAAAGAAACAGCCTTACTTCAACATGCTAATAATCGAAACAGAGAAGAGTAGCAGAGAACTGAGCTTAGAAACAGAGCTGCAGAGCTAGGGAAATAGCATAATGGCTATGCAAAAAGGCTTTGGTGCCCGAGACTCTGAAGTCCCAGGTTCAATCCCCAGCACCACCATAAGTCAGAACTAAGCAGGGTCCTATTTTTAAAAAAAGGAAGAAGAGAAGGAAAAGGAAGAGGAGGAGAGGGGAGGGGAGGGGAGAGGAGGGGAGGGGAGAGGAGGGGAGAGGAGGGGGAGGAGAGGAGAGGAGGGGGGAAGAGAGGAGAGGAGAAGAGAGAAAAGGAGAGGAGGGTAGGAGAGGGGAGGGGAGAGGAAGGGGGAAGAGAGGAGAGGAGAAGAGAGAAGAGGAGAGGAGAGGAGAGGAAAGAAGAGGAGAGGAAGGGAGGGGAGAGGAGAGGAGAGGAGAGGAGAGGAGGGGAGGGGAGGGGAGAGGAGGGGAGGGGTGAGGGGGAGGAGAGGAGAGGAGGGGGGAAGAGAGGAGAGGAGAAGAGAGAAAAGGAGAGGAGGGGAGGGGAGGGGAGAGGAGGGGAGGGGGGAAGGAGAGGAGAGGAAGGGGGAAGAGAGGAGAGGAGAAGAGAGAAGAGGAGAGGAAGGGAGGGGAGGGGAGAGGAGGGGAGGGGGGAAGGAGAGGAGAGGAGGGGAGGGGAGAGGAAAGGAGAAGAGAGGAGAGGAGGGGAGGGGAGGGGAGGGGAGGGGAGAGGAGAAGAGAGGAGAGGAGGGGGGAAGGAGAGGAGAGGAGAGAGAGGAGAGAGTGGCAGAGCTCACACACGTGGGAGCTAAGTGTGGATGACGGATGCGTGAGCGCGGGGTCTCTTGGAGCGTGGGCACACATAGCACGGCACAGAAACCTAAGGAGACGGTCACAAGAGCTCGAGAGAAACTGGTGGAGAAATCAGGTCAGCAGAGAGGGGACACAGAGCACTTGAACTGCGCCACACACGCACGCAGACTGAGCCTGGATGTGAGCCGCAAACTGTGTGGCCCTTGGAAGGAGACCCAGAAGTCCTGACAGTGACGGGGGCGGGGGCAGCCTCAAAACACAACCGACAGCAGCACGACACAACAGACAGAAATGTGTGTGACCAGGAGGCACGTGCTCACAGCCAGAGAAACAGGCAGATGTGTGGAGAGCCAGCAGAGGGCACAGCCGCACATCAGCAGTGGGGTCAGGCTCCCACAGCTCACATGCAAAAAAAATATCCCTTAAAATGGGAGGAGAGCCTGAAACGGCATCTCTGTCAGCGAGGCTTAGGAGCAGCCGCCGGGTAGAGCACAGGTGACCCTCCACAGCTCAGATCATCAGAGCAGGGTGCCGAGCGCCTCTTGCTGGCTGGGGGAGCTGCTTGCTGGTGACACCGTGGGGACTGGGAACTTGTGCGCTGAGGAGGACACTACAAACTGGTGCAGGCCAAGGGGAAACCAGTAAGGACAGTCTTCCCCCAACCAGCATTGAAAAAAAAAAAAACAGTGAGCCAGGTGGTGGCATGCTGGGTAAAGCTTGTTACCATGCGCAGGTACCCGGGTTCAGCACCCCGTCCCCACTAGCAGGGGGAGCTTCAGGCGTGGTGGAGCAGGGCCGCAGGCGTCTCTCATCTCTCAGTCTCTCTATCTCCACTTCCCACTCAACTTCTCTCTGTCTCTATTTAAAAAAAAAAAAGGAAGAAGTAAGAAGAGGAGGAGGAGGAGGAGGAGGAGGGAAGAGAGAAAGAATAAACAATGGCTGCTGGGAGTGGGGATTAGTCATGCAGGCATCAAGCCCCAGATATAACCCTGGTGGCAAAAATAAAATTTACTAGTTCACCACTCTGAGCCAACTTTTTCAGAGAGAAAGCTACTAGTTTTATTTTCTTTCTTTTAAATGTCTTTTACTGACCTGAAGTCTCTCTTCCCAAGCCTTCTCCAAAACTGATTTACAGGGACAGAGAGACTGATGAATACCCAGGCCTCAGTGAGATGACAGGCAGTGGGGGCGAGTCAGGTCACTGGAAGAGCTGGAACGAGCACAGTGGCCCTCACACCCAGTGGCCCTCACACCCAGTGGCCCTCACACCCAGTGAGCCTCACACCCAGTGGTCCTCACACCCAGTGGTCATCACACCAAGTGAGCCTCACACCCAGTGGCCCACACACCCAGTAGTCCTCACACCCAATGGTCCTCACACCCAGTGGCCCACACACCCAGTGGCCCACACACCCAGTGGGCCTCACACCCAGTGGTCCTCACACCCAGTGGCCCTCACACCCAGTGGTCCTCACACCCAGTGGCCCTCACACCCAGTGAGCCTCACACCCAGTGGTCCTCACACCCAGTGGTCATCACACCCAGTGAGCCTCACACCCAGTAGTCCTCACACCCAATGGTCCTCACACCCAGTGGCCCACACACCCAGTGGCCCACACACCCAGTGGGCCTCACACCCAGTGGTCCTCACACCCAGTGGCCCTCACACCCAGTGGTCCTCACACCCAGTGGTCCTCACACCTAGTGGCCCTCACACCCAGTGAGCCTCACACCCAGTGGCCCACACACCCAGTGGTCCTCACACCCAGTGGCCCTCACACCCAGTGGTCCTGACACACAGTGACCCTCACACCCAGTGGTCCTGACACCCAGTGGTCCTCACAACCAGTGGCCCACACACCCAGTGGTCCTTACACCCAGTGGTCCTCACACCCAGTGGCCCTCACACCCAGTGGGCCTCACACCCAGTGGTCCTCACACCCAGTGGGCCTCACACCCAGTGGTCCTCACACCCAGTGGGCCTCACACCCAGTGGGCCTCACACCCAGTGGTCCTCACAACCAGTGGCCCTCACATCCAGTGAGCCTCACACCCAGTGGCCCTCACATCCAGTGGCCCTCACACCCAGTGGCCCTCACACCCAGTGGTCCTCACACCCAGTGGCCGTCACACCCAGTGGGCCTCACACCCAGTGGGCCTCACACCCAGTGGTCCTCACACCCAGTGGCCCTCACACCCAGTGGGCCTCACACCCAGTGGTCCTCACAACCAGTGGCCCTCACATCCAGTGAGCCTCACACCCAGTGGCCCTCACATCCAGTGGCCCTCACACCCAGTGGCCCTCACACCCAGTGGTCCTCACACCCAGTGGCCGTCACACCCAGTGGGCCTCACACCCAGTGGCCCTCACACCCAGTGGTCCTCACACCCAGTGGCCCTCACACCCAGTGGTCCTCACACCCAGTGGTCCTGACACCCAGTCGTCCTCACAACCAGTGGCCCTCACACCCAGTGGTCCTCACAACCAGTGGCCCTCATACCTATCTGATGGATGACACTGCAAAGCACAAGCCTCTGTCTCTCCCCAGCCTTTCCCCACATCCTTCACAAGGGCCACTTGATCCAGCGGAGCCTGAAGGTGTCCCTGGCCCGAGAAGGGGCTCCTGCCTCCCTACCAGCTGAATGGTGCTCCCTCCCTCCCTCCCTCCCTCCCTCCCTCCCTCCCACCCCACCCCACCCCACCCCACCCCACCCCCAGCCACCCCCTGACCAGGTGCCAGCTTTCAGTCCCGGCCTGGCAGGCATCCTGCCATTCTCTCCTGCCCTTTCCCACCCTGTCTCTCCTTTCCAGACAATGGAACCCATTGGCTGTGACCCCGTTCCTGGAAGGGGCCCCACTCTGGATAGGAGGGGAACTGGGCAGAGGCCAAGTGTGGTGGTTCCCACCCCCATCTCTGCCTGGATGCCCTGGGCCCCAGACTCGCCACAGCCTCTTGGCTTGGGGGCAACAGCCTCTCAGAGGGTCTATGCTGGCCTCTCCCTGGCTGCTGGATGCCAGGCATGGGGCAGCCACTGCTTTAGCTTCAAACGCCCCTCCCTGGGCCTTCCTGTGTCAGGAAAGACACCCACCAATGCTGGGACCCTTCCTCCTCCGTGCCTCCTCCACAGGGTGTCCCAGGCTCCCTCCTTCTGCCACCATCTCTACTCCGCAAAGTCCCTGCTCCCCAACTTCGTCCTCCTCCAGACCCCCCTTCCAGACAGTACCAGAAAGATGGTTCAGAGACGGGAGTCAGATTGTCTCTCCTCCACCCACAGCCTCCCCCACACACAGGGTGCCCCACTCTCTTTACAAAGACCTGCACAGCAAAGCTCCCTGCCCTCCCCACCTCGTCTCCCTCTCCAGCTCCTCACACTCACTCTTTCAACTCCCAGAGCATCTCAGGCTCATTCCTGCCTCAGGACCTTGGTGCCTGCTTCCTGCCTGGAATCTCCAGCCCCTACCCCTGCCCCTGCCCCGTGCCCCACTCCACAGCCCACTCTCTGCAGGGCTGTGCTTTCTGCTCTCTTGGGATGCTCACTCCTCAGAGAGGACTGCCCTGACTCACCTCCAGCCCATGCTGCAGGGGCACTTTCCTCCCCTACTTCACTGCCAGGTGACTCGTGGCTCTGCCTGGAGGGTGTGAGTCACTGCATGAGCCCACGGGGTGGACGGATGAGTGGATGGGGGGGTGCATGATGGGAGGATGATGATGGGTACATTGATATACGTGGGGGTGAGTGGATGGATGGATGGATGGATGGATGGGTGGATGGGTGGGTGGATGGATGGACAACAGGTGGATGGTGGTGTCGAGGACACTGCTCCATCTAGCAGCAGAAGCGGTGCCCTGCCTTTCCCGCTGTCCTCTGGGTTTCCCTTTGCCCACTCCCCACTGGGCACAAGCTCAGGCTGAGCAGATGTGTGGCCACCCTGTCCTGCCGGCTCTTCCTGAGCTCTGTGGGCACAGAGGTGAAGGCCACTTCCTGCTGTGATGGCTCAGCACTGACCCAGAGGCTCTCTCCACCTCCCGGGAGGGAGGGCAACCATGCCAACGACCGCCTGGCACACCCTGCCTGCCAGAGCCAGGCTCCCGGGCCAGGCAGGGGCATGTGGTGGGAACCCTTCATCTGCCGCACCTGAGCAGCAGGGGTGAGTCCCCCAGGAAAACACACTCTCACAAGGCAGGGGATGCAACAGGCTGAGGAGGCAGCCAGCCGCCCATCCACACACACTTAGGGGAGCCCATTGCCCCAGACAGGAAACAACACCCTTGCCCCCAGGGCACGCCTAAGTTCCCCCTGTGGTGTGTGCTCTAGGGTGACCCTTTGCTCCTGCGGTCATGCCGCCCCTCTGCGGGTGGATTCAAGACTTTATTGCCACCATGGTTACCACTGGGGCTCAGTGTGTGGAAAATGAATCTGCCACCCTGGCGACCATTTTTCCATTTGTAATTTCTTCATTTTTATTTTATTAGATAGGACAGGGAGAAATTGAGAGGGGGAGGAGAGATAGAAAGGGAGAGACCTGATGTGAGGGTGATCTGGCTGCGACATCTATCACCCCAGTGATCGCCAGGGTTGATTTGGCTGATCTGGCTGGCTAGGCGGGTGTCCCCTTCCTCCCCCACCGTTCCATGTGCGTCCCTCCTGAAGCTGCGCGCTCGGTTGAAGAGGACGGCCTTCCCCAAATAGAAAGGGAGAGACCTGCAGGCCTGCTTCACTGCTTGTGAAGCTTCCCTCCTGCAGGTGGGGACCAGGGGCTTGAACCCAGATCCTGGCCTGTGGTAATGTTGTGCTTAACAAGTTGGTGACTGCCTGACTCTAACTAAAGACTTTCAGGGCTGGGAGCCAGCACACTGGTTCTGCAAAAGGCTCGTGCCCGAGGCTCTGAGATCTCAGATCCAATCCCCATCGTAAGCCAGAGCTGAGCAGTGCTCTGGTCTCTGTCTCACTGTGTCTTTCTCTGTATCTCTCTCTCTCATTAAAATAAATAAAATATTTTAAAAAAGACTTTCAGAGCTCCCCCCCACCCCACTCCATCCCCCTACTCCCCCACCACAGCTAAGTGTCACAGGTGAGACACAAAACGACAAGTATTCTATGAATTGGATCCTTTCAGGGCACCCAGGATTCTTAGACTCAGGAGTGAGCCAGAAGTGGGAGGAATCTGGGGCCTGGGGGGCAGGAAGGGTGAGGTGTTCAGGTCTGGAGGGACAGGGTCGGTGTGGGAGGTAGGAGGGAAGGAAGGGAGGCTGCAGGACAGTGTGACTGTCCTCCTCGAGCGGGAACTGTGTGTGTGGCTTCGAGCAGCTCAAGGTGCCCAAGCTGGAACCCAGGAACAAATGTTTCACATATGCACATGAAAGTCTTTGTCGGCTTTTATTGCTTCCACGGTCATCACTGGGATCAGTGCCAGCACTAGGAATCCGTTGCTCCTGGCGGCCATTTTTTTCTTTTTTTTCTTTTTTCTTTCTCTTTCTTTCTCTCTCTCTTTCTTTCTTTCTCCCTTTCTATTTTCTTCCATAAGACAGACAGAAATTGAGAGGGAAGGGGGAGATGGAGAGACAGAGAGACACCTGCAGACCTTCTTCACTACTCATGAAACACCCACACGCACACACCCCAGTGTAGGTAGGGGAGCAAAGACTCGAACCCGGCTCCTTGTGCAAATGTGCACTGAACTGGGTGCACCACCACCCGGCTCCCAAAAAGCCGTCACTTTCACCTGGTGCCTTTCCCTCTAGCACCCTGATATACTGCAGGATTTATAAAGACCTTGTAGCCAGGGCTCCCCCACGTCAGCTGCTAGCAGATGCCCCCACAGGGGCACAAACGCGGGAGTCGCAGATGTGTCAAAGATGACAGCAGTCCTGCTAATTGGGCAGAGGCTGGGAGACTGCAGGACAGGGGACCAGACAAGTGTTGAGAAAACAAACTCAGAGCTGTGAACGCTGTACCAAGAGCAAGTTTCTGAACACACTTGTAAGGCCAGCTCAGTGTTCACAGATGTACAAGAAAGTCACCTAGCCTCTTAGAGGGAGGCTGGGCTGGCCTGGGGCATTCCAGAAGGGGACCCCCACAACATGCTAGGGGACCCCTCACTGCTGACCTCCTGTGTCTGTTCTGTTTGCTTCTCAGCCCGAGGCAGGTGTGCCGGAATTCAGGAAGCGTATGTTAGAAACAGATTCTGAGGGTCACTGACAGGAGCCCCTTTGATCACAAGACAATGGCAATTTGAGCAACACCTGGGTCACGACTCCACAGGCAGCACCCCCTCTGGGTAAAGTCCCCAGGGAGAGAGAGGCTCTGCCTTGATGATACCCAGGGTGTCCACACCTGGCCGGAGGGAGGAGGGGCCGACACAGCTGCCAGAGAACAGCCTGCGCTGTTTGGACAGAAGGGGACAGTGTTTGTGGTCTCTGAGCAAACATTCCAGGAGATGCTGAAGCTGGGGTGGGGGCCAGGAGGCTAAGGGGGTGCACCTGCAGACCCTAGAGTCTCCTGGGGAGTTTTTACAGTGACCATAAAGTGGGCCAACAGGAAGGGCTCCTGTGCAGCTTTCCTGCCCCCAGGTCACAGAGAATGACCCCGAAACAGCTGGGGGCTGGGGCTGGGGGAGAGGCCTTCCTGGCCACCCCATATGGCTCCCCCAGACTCCTGCCTCCACAGGGAGGGTGAGCACCCCTCTCCCACTCCACATGGACACTCACTGTATCCCTACCCCCTCTGACTCATCCCTGTAGCCTCCAGAGAAGGGTCTCAGCCCAGTTCCCCAGAGTCCAGTGGGCAGCAGAGGGCCAGCCTCCAAGCACAGTGTCCAGGATGGGGGCTTGGGAAAGAGGGGTAGAAAGAGAGCCTCTCACTGCTCAGTGATTCCAGGGGAGTGTAACTCAGACTAAGGTGTGGAACTCCAGACACCCCCCCCCCCAAAAAAAAAGAAAACACCTGCTTCATACCCCCCAAGAGAGTGCAAACAGCCTCTCATCCCCCGTTTCAGAGACTCTGCTGCCTGGGAAGCAACACTGACTCAGGAGAGTGCGGAGGCTTGGAGGCCAGCAGACACCCAGTTTAATAGACGGATGTTGAAAATGACTTCATTCTGGGTATTGTTTGACCAGACGGTCTGGTCTCCCGTCCAGGCTGCGGACACAGTGAAGTCAGAGGACAAACTACAGGGTGAAGTCAACCCACCCTGGGCCCATCCTTACAAGAAGAGACACACAAGTAAAAGGCAGTGGGTGGAAATAAGGCAAAAGTTGAAGTAGTCCATGGGAACTGGGCATCTGTTTTTTTCTTTGGGATGCAAACAGGAAGCGGAGCACAGAACACTTCCTGTGAGGCCCCCACTGGCCACGCTGGCCCTGGCGGTGTGGATGTAGAAATGCGGAAGCCATGGAGCAGCCTCCAGAGAGAGCCGGGTCAGAGCAAGTGAGGACAGGGGCCTGCGTGTGGCTTCAGGCTCGCATGTCCCCAATGAGGAGCCCAGGGCCAGGCCTAGGGCTGGCAAGTTCTAGAGACCCCACCCAGCAGCTCTCTGCTCCTCTGCCAAGTCTGGGGTGGGCCAGGACTATGGCCCACAAGTAAACCTGGACTATTTCCTCCCGGTCCTCCCAAATAGCTCCTAACTGTCCCCTCCAGTGACCCCAGTGACTGAATACTCAGAGTAGAGTGAAAGGTACCAGGCAGTAAAACAATTTAAAAAAAAAAAGAAAAAGAAAGAGGAGCCGGGTGGTGGTGCACCTGGTTGAGCACACGTTACAATGCACAAGGACCCAGGTTCAAGCCCCCAGCCCCCACCTGCAGGGAGAAAGCTATGCAAGTGGTAAAGCAGTGTTGCAGGTGTCAACTCTGTCCCTCTCCCTTTCTTTCTTTCTTTATTTTATTTTATTTTATTTTATTTTATTTTATTTTATTGTCTCAAGGGGTATCAATGGGGCTTGGTACCTGCACTAGGAATCCACTGCTCCTGGAAACCATTTTTTCCCATTTTGTTGCTCTTGTTGTTATTGCCATTGATGTTGTTGTTGTTGGATAGGACAGTGAGAAATCTAGAGAAGAGGGTAGACAGAGAGAGAGAGAGAAAGATAGACACCTGCAGCCCTACTTCACCGCATATGAAGCGATCAGGGGGCTCGAACCAGGATCCTCATACCAGTCCTTGTGCTTTGCGCCATGTGCACTTAACCTGCTGCGCTACTGTCCAGCCCCCCTCTCTCCCTTTATATCACCCCTTCCCTCTTGATTTCAGGCTATCTCTATCCAATAAATAAATAAAGATAATAAAAAAATTTTTAAAGAAAACATGAGAAAAAAAAGAATGGATGGATGGATGAAGGGTAAGGAGTATAGACAGGGAGATAAGTGTATTGATAGATCTTATTTATTTTTTAAATTATTTTTATATTTTTATTTTTTTATTATTGGATACAAACAGAGGGAAATTGAGAGGGGAGGAGGATAATAGAGAGGGAGAGAGACAAAGAAACACCTGCAGCCCTACTTCACCACTCCTGAAGCTTTCTCCCTGCAACGGGGACCAGGGGCTTGAACCTGGGTCCTTACACTCTGTAATGTGAGCAGTTAACTAAGTGTGCCACCACCTGGGCTCAATAGACAGATTTTACAAAGAAGCAAACATGCTCAGGTGTCTGAGCTCAGCCCCGTCTCTAGACCCCACCCCTGCTGTGGGCAGGGCACTTTAGCCAGGGTCAGCATCTGTGTCCACCATCTCAAAGGGGCGGTGAGTACCCCTGCCCACTGAGTACACAGCACCCCAAAGCCTGGGGACACCTTGGAGAGCCAGCACACCTGTGTGGCCGCCTTTCATCTGACCGAGCACCCCGGCCACTCCTCCCATTGGCTCCCTGCAGACACCGGGGGCAGCTCCCATTCCCCTTGCTGGTGCCCCCACTCCACCTTCCCCTCCCCCAGGGGGAAGCCACCTTCTACCTGTGGGTTTGACTGTGCTGGGCAGGAAGGGGAGCAAGGGGCCGAGAGTGTGGACCTTGGGGGCCCCGTCTTCAGGGCGGGCTCCTCAGCCTCAGGCCCCAGCTGTGCTGGCTGTGTGGGTAGGAGGAAGGAGCTGGGCAGCTGGCACGCCAAGCTGGTGGCCTCTGTGTGCTCTGTGGACATGTCTGCGCATCTGACCTAGCTGTCAACACTGCAGAGTCAGAGCCTTCACGTCCAGCTCAGATCCCAGGCTACTTCCAGAAAACCAAAGTAATGGGTCTGGCTGGGCCTCCCCTTCCCAGAGAGCTGGGGGGAGGAGGAGCGACTGGCCCCAAGTTCAAGGGCACTGAGGTCTCCAGGGCCCCACCCACCAGTGCTCCTTTCCTTCCCACCAGCTGCTTTGCCTTGGGCATCTGGCTGTTTCCAGTGTGTGTGTGTGTGTGTGTGTGTGTGTGTGTGTGTGTGTGTGTGTGTGTGTGTGTGTGTGCGCGCGCGCGTGTGTGTGTTCCAAAGGCTTGCATGTTATGGTCCCCTGGCACCCAGCACAGCCTTGCCTGTAACATGAAGCCCAAAAAGGTGTCCTGAATGAGAAAGGGTAGGGGAAAGGGCTGCTGCAGGATGTGCCTCCCCACCTCACCCCTCTGCTTACCTGGGACCCTGGGAGCTCTCTGCCCAGGGCACCACCCACTCCCAGCTTCCTGTAGAGACTGTTCCCTGCCTCCGCCCCCTCCACCATCTGGGGCCCAGAGAACCCCAGAACCCTCAGCTCTGCTCAGAGACAGACCCAGGCCTACCTGTCCCACCCGGGTCAGGCTTTGACCCTTGACATCTGCAGCAGCTGGCCAGCGCCTCAATTTGGGGATGAGGGGCCACATCTGCTGTCCCCCAGAAGCTGGGAGGTGGCTGGGGAGAGGGCGAGGCCAGCGGTAGCGGTGACCTTGGATGAGCTGGTTCAACTTCTTGTGCCTCAAGACCCCATCCCTGAAGGGGGCCCTGTGATAGTATCTACTAAACAAACACTCCTTCCTGACTCAATGAACCTGAGGAGGTGAAGGGGGCCTCAAGCCAGGCCGAGCCAGCGATGGAAAGATCTCGACCTTGGGCTTGGCCTTTGCTGAGTCAGTTGGCAGGCACAGACACAAGAGCAGAGGGAAGGCCTGGGAGAGCCCAGGAGGAGCTCTACACTGCACATCTGGAGGCAGCTGTGTTGCCAAAGGGGGGGAGGAGAAGCTGAACACCCCCCTCACACACACATACACACACACGCACACACCTAATCTCACTGGACCTTCTGTTACTGAGCAGGAGGGAACAGGCCACCAGGAGAGACATTAACATCTGTGCATGTAAGAACACAGACCAGGGGGCTGAGTGGTGGCATAGTCGGCTAAGCACACATGATAGGAAGCTCAAGATGCAGGTTCCAGTCCCTGGCTCCCCACCTGCAGAGAAGGTACTTCACAAGCTGTGAAGCAGCTCTGCAGGTGTTTATCTTTCTCTCTTCCTATCGCCCTCTCCTCTCTCAATTTTTCTCTGTCCTATCCAATAAATTGAGGGTGTGGGGGGGGAAGATGGCCTCCAGGAGCAGTGAATTTGTAGTGCTGGCACTGAGCCCCAGAGATAACCCTGGAGGCAAAAATAAAAATAATAAAATAAGAGCACAAACCTTCCCTGGGTCTCCAGAAAGCTGGGGCCCTCAGCCAGGGACAGAAAGGGGGCTCACAGTCCCAGCAGTTGCTCTGCTGGCTGACATCCTGTCTCAGTAATCTGGGGGGCCGGCAGAAAGCAGCCCCTGTCTGGGAGATGCAGAAGTGGAAGTCAGCTCAGAGAGGATGAGCTGGCTGTTGGAGGTCACACAGCAGAGGCAGGATTCACACTCGGGGGACTCACCCACTGAGGGCCAGATGGGCTCATCACACTGCAGTCTGGCCCTCGGCCCCAGTTCCCAGCATGGAGAAACCCCCTACACACACCCTGCGGGCAGGGAGGGCCCAGACCCAGGATCCAGCAATGCCAGACCCAGATAAGTCCTCAGGAAAGAGAAAGGCAAGGCTGCGAGAGTTAGTGACATCCCTTTCTATAAAAAGGCAAGAGGTGGCGACACCTCCACTCACCCCCACCGGCAGGGCACCCCAACAGGACTGTGTTCAGCCTGAAAGAGGCAGGAAGGAAGGGTGCACGGCCGGCATGGAGAAGCCCTGAAAGCCTGCGGCTGAGACCAGCACAAAAGGATCCAGGGCTTCCCACAAGGTGCAGACAGCCGGACAGGACAGGTAGACAGACCTGGCCAGAGAGCGGTGAGGCTGGAGGCGGATGGATAGCACACACTGGCTTCTTGTTTCTGATGGATGGAACACAGCTTCAGTGTCGTAATGTTTTAGGATTTCCTGTGCTCCAAAATTCCTTCACCCCAAACACTAGCCTTTATCTAACCCCCATTCCTTCACACACATACCCCAGTTTATTCCAATAATCACCACGGGTTTCACAGAGTCTGGGGGCCAGTTTGGCTGTCCTTGTTATAATTATTATTTTTGCAAGTTCTCTGGTTTCAGTCCTTAGAAATCTGGGCCTCACACATGTGCAGGCCACTTTTTCACTCAGAGAGACAGAGAGAGGCAGAGACACCACAGCATACGGGAATTTCCTCCACCTCCACCGCAGCTCCCAGGTGGTACTGTGCCTTGAACCTGGGCTGTTCATCTGGTAATACAGTGCCCTCCCTGGGGAGCTGTCTCCCCTGCTTCAAATACATTCTGAACGACAGGGTTTTGTTTTGTTTTGTTTGTTTGTTTTTGCTTCACAGGGACGTCATCTTGTCATACTGTCATCTAGTCACAGGGCCTCCCCCACAGCCCATGTGCACACAAGCACTCAGAACTGACAGCAGGAGACTCAGGAAAATACTGCCCCCCACCCCCACCCCTGCAGATGGCCCTGGGTATGAGGCCCAGAGGCTCTGCACTACTCAGAGAGAAGCTGTGAGGGTTTTGTTTTGACAGTGAAAGAGAGATATAAGGATAGGTAAATGAGGGAGGAGGAGGAGGGGGCAGGAGGTGGTGCACCGGGTTAGGTGAACATTGTACGAAGTGCAAGGATCTGGTTTGAGCCCCCGGCTCCCCGCCTCCAGGGGGGGACAGTTCACATGTGGTGAAGCAGGTCTGCAGGTGTCTGTCTTTTTCTCTCCCTCTGCTCTCCATTTCTCTCTGACCTATCCAATAAAATAGAAAAAAAAAAAAAAAGGCCACCAGGAGCAGTGGATTCATAGTGCTGGCACGGAGCCCCAGAGATAACCCTAGAGGCAAAAAAGGGGGAAAGGAGGGGAAGAGCAGGGGATGAGGAGGAGAAGGAGAAGGCCAAAGCATCACTCCTACAGGAGAGAAGCCACAAACTCAACTGGGGACCTCATGCTCGAGGGTCCAGCGTTTCACCCACTGCATCACCTCCAAGACACATGGCCGTGAGGGTTAAAGGAACCACTGGGCAGAGCCCACAGGAGCCTGGCACGCTCAGAGGACCCAGCGGGCTGTGCTGGGTGGGTGGGGCTAAGCGGTAGGGTGCAAGCCTTGTTTCCGTGGCCCTGGCTTTCAGCCCAGCACCCAACACTGGCTAAATCCAGCCTACGGGTTACCAAGGCCTCCACCCTCCAGAGTCAGAGTACCAGGGCTGTCTGTCCTGCACAGTCTGCTTCTGTGGAGTGGATTGGGGGGCTCACTGCAGAGGCTGTGGGATGCTCCAGCCCCGTCCCAGGAGTCCCCCCCAAGAGAGTGGCGAGGGGGCCTAGAAAGGGGTCCCCAGCTCCCCCCCTACTGTGCCAGCCCAGTGGTAGATGCACAGAGTGTACCCCGCCACAACACACACACACACACACACAAAGCCCCCGCTGCCACAGACGCCATCACTGTTCCTGCTGGAGCTGGGCATGTGGCTTGCATTAGGCTACATCTGGACACAGTCAGAGGCAGCCAGCAGCCAAGACAGGACCCCCACCCTGCTAGCCCTGCAGAACCGGGGGACCCCTCCCCCAGGTCCGGGGCTAGCCTGGCATCAGCTGGGCACAGCTCAGCCCCATCTGCAGGCATCACGAGCAAGTACCACACAGGCACGACCCCAGCTCCGACATGTTCCCAAACACGCAGGGCTCACCCATCATGGGGGGCAGGGCCTCCACTGCAGCAGCAATGGTGTCTCCATGGCCCATCTTCCCTGGGGGTGCTCAGCCCAGGACCAGCAGCCCCTCGCCCTTGGCTGTCACCTGCACAAACTCCCCAGGCTTGTTCTTTTCACACCCCCTTTACAACCCAAGATGGGAGTCATGCTCTGCCAGCCGAGCTCACCAGCAAACGCCCCCCCCACCCTGCCCTGGCACAGACAGGAATCTGTGGGTGACAGGGGTGCTGGGTGTGGCTAGTGGAGGCAGGAAAGGTGGCTGGGAGTGGGGGTGGTAGGATGGTAGCCCCTACATTTTCATCTGACCAAGGCCACGTTCCTGAGGTTCTACTGAAATCTACCTGTGTACCCCACCCCAAATCTCCATGCTTGCCACCTCCCTGTTGGGGGGAAGGCAGAAAGTGGCTCTCAGTGTCCAGCCCATCTGGACTCTGCGTGTGCTGGGCACTGTGCCAGGCTGACCCCAGTGGAGTAGGGGCGCTCAGTCAGGCCCCCCAACAAGCAGTCCTCTACAAAGACCGTACCCCGAACTGAGCAGGGTGGGGCAGGGGACCCTCCAGGGAGTGGAAGAAAAAAAGCACTTCTGCAGGGACCTCAGCGCCGACTAAGCCTCGGAGGGGCTGGTGGCAGGAGCAGCGCTGGCTGAGTCTAGTTTGGGGTCCTCGGGCAAAGCCGCATCAAGCACCAGGCTGCACAGGTGCATTGTGTGAGGGCCACACCCACTATGCCAAGTCCTGCCACCCCAGGCCCCAGTTGGACAGATGGGGAACTGAAGCTCTTAGGGGACCCCAATACACAGGTGTCAAAGTTGTGCACAGGAGGCTGGGTAGAAGGGAGTGCTGCAGAAACCCTCAAGCCACCTCTTCCTGGAAGCTGTCCTTGATGCACCCTTGGCGTGCCTCCCTCATAGCCCCCTTCTGAAAACTGGGTCCTTCTCCCCACCTACCTCCACATTGCCCCTCCAGGGCCTATCACAGGCCACAGCTCAGGGTGACCATGGAGTGATGGCCTTACCTTGCGAGTCACCCCTGAGGATGGAATGGACAGAGTTGGGGTCCATGTCCTCCTCTAGCCGAGAGCGGGGCAGCACCAGGGGCTGACGGGGCGCTTCCGGGGAGGGCAGGAGCTGGGTCATCACTCGGGGAGATGTGGTGGTGGGAACAGCCTGGGTGCTGGGCTCCGTGAGCTTCCTGGAGGGACTGTGCGTGGCCTCAGAGGGGGGGATGCTGGGCACGCTGGGCTGTAGTGGCAGTCGTGTCGTGGGCCCTGCTGGCTCCTGCTTGGTGCTGCGGGGAGTGGCCCGGGCCTCTGGGATGAAGTTCTCCTCCAGGCTTTCCCTGGCCTCTGCTGATGCCGCCGGTTGCTCAGGGCGGCCAGGCCCAGCTGATGTTGACAGCGAAGGGGCAGCTGTCACAGGTTGCTCTATGACAGTTGTGTGCTCCTCCTCCTCCTCCTGTACCTCCTCTTCTTCCTTCTCCTCCTCCTCCTCCAGGCTGTCCTCCATCAGCCTCCTAGCTTTGGCCTGCACGGGCGCAGGGGGTCCTAAGGCAGCAGCCGCTGTGGGCCTGGGGAGCTCGGCCAGCCAGGAGGTGGCCTGGATGGCAGAGGGGGGGTGGTCCCCACCCCCCAACGCGGCCAGGCCCCCCAGGCTGGCCTGCAGTGCCCCGGGCAGTCCCGCAGCCGCCTCAGCCTCGACCGCCTCCTGCTCATAGCCGTAGGCGTCTTCCTCGTAGAGATGCCGGGGCACCCCGTCCTCGGGCTGGGAGAGGTTGGCGGGCGCCCCGTGGTCACAGCCTGGGAGCTGGTAGCACAGCAGTTCCCCACCGGCATCGGGGCAGTGGCAGGCCCGGCAGGGCGGCAGGTGCACGGTGTGGCCGGCGGGGTACTTGCGGCCTCGGTGCTCACAGCCCAGCTGGCGGCACTGTGGGCAGCTGTCGGCCGCGGCCTCAGCCTCGATGCAGTGGGGCGGCAGCTCAGGGCACGGCATGAACTGGCAGCTGATCTTGCCGCCGCCGGGTGGGCAGGAGCACTCGGTGCTGCCGAAGTCCACGAAGTAGGACTGGCCGGCGGGCACGCGGCCGCGCACGAAGCCGCCCTGCAGGCAGTCGTAGTACTGGTAGCCCTCGCAGGCGCAGCCCTGCTGCAGGCAGCGGGCACAGCAGGCGCCCGGCTCTAGCGCCTCCTCGATGCAGTGCTCCAGTGGCGGGCACTCCACGCCCGTGCAGTCCTGCGGGGGTGCCGCCACCGCGCCCAGCGCCAGGGCCAGGGCCAGCCAGGCCCCCCGTTGTGCCATGGCCCCCAGCATCAGGGCAGCGTCTCCAGAGCCTGGGGTGGGGGCACAATGTTGGTATGCATGAGACCCCTTCTGTTTCATTTGGTTTCAATCCCCCCTGCTTAACACTATTCTATTTACATAACCACTTCATTCTATTTACATAACCACTGTTAACAAGTTCCACCCTCCCTCCAGGGCATTGGTGGTTCAGTGATAGGATTCTTGCCTAATCTGCCCCCTCCTTGTCACACTCTGATTTTCGCCAGTCACTTTTCTCTCCACCCTCTCTATGTCACATCCTGTTTCCACCCTACTTGGCAAGTATATATAAAGACAGCATTGTGAGTTATACTGTACTGTACCTTGAGTTTAGCTTAGCTCGTCATAGGTTGTGCTGCGTCCTGCATGAATAAAGAGATACTGCCTACAGCTCAACCATGAATCCCTGGTCGTCTGTTACCCGCCCATGAAGCCAGCCCGGCGAAAACAACATAACCCATCGAAAACAACAGCACAAGGCGCAGTGTCAGCACATGCGGGCCCGGGCCCACCTGCCCTCTTGGCCTCCCACCTGCCTGCCTCCCCTCCCCACCCCACCCTGTCCCAGACAGCAGGGAAATTCCCAATTTCCAGTGGGAGCTGCCCCATTGCTGCACCCTCAGGGGTCCTCACAGTACACCCCAGGGAGCTCTCCTCATCTTCTCTAAGACACATGGATTTCACCTCCCTGCCAGCCTCACACCATCAGCCCCCTACACACTGGCATCTCACAGAGGTCATGGCCCTTTGGGGTGACACAGGGGCCAGGCCACCCCCCCGCAGAGGTTGAGGCTCTCAGGTGACAGACACGACTCTGCACCCAGCACCCAGCACCCAGCACTCAAGCCCTAACTCCCAGCTGCCTGCCCGCAGCCACCACACTGGCTCACTGCAGTAGCCGGGCAGTCAGTGTCATATTAAAAAACGCACCAAAGGGAGACACTAACAAAAGTGGCATCTCTTGTATTTCTAGCAGCCATTTTTTCAGATCTAAAAATTCATAAAGATGGCACCGGGAGACAGCTCACCCGGTAGAGTGCATGACCTGCTTTTCGTGAAGCCTCGAATATGAGCCCTAGCACCAAATGAGAGCACCAGATCACCCAGGGAAGCTCCAGCACTGTGGTGTCTCCCCCTCTCTTGTTTGCTCTCAAAAATAAATAAATAATAGAGAATTGGACCGGGGAGGTCACCCAGTGGTATGATGCACGTATATGAGGTCCTGGGTTCAATTCCCAGGGCCACATGGAGTTCTGGTGATGGGAACTGTGTGGAATTATACCCTTCTTATCATAACTATGGTCTTATCAGTATTTCCATTTTATAAATAAATTTTTTTAATACAATGAAGTAATGCAATTAAACAGTAATTAACAGTAGTAACTTCTTAAAGGCTCCAGATCTGGAGGAGGAGAGAGAGAGCAGAGCTCACATGAGAAGCAGCTGGTGCTACTTCCGCTGAGCCAGGGTGGCCGCAGCTGTGTTAGGGGCCATGAGGTGGTGACAGAGACCTTGCTCTCAGCCAGCACAGCAGAGACAGAAGGCCTGGGTGCCAGTCCTCTGTGGGTGCCCGAGGAAGTAGGGCTCATCATTGGTCGAGTCAGGCCTCCTGTGACTCCTGTGTGCCCTGGGATCCCAGGGCACACAGGAAGAAGTGAATGTGTGGGAGCAGGGAGAGGGCATAGCTGCAGGAAGGGGCGAGACGGGGCAGGGGAGCGAGGTTGAGCTGAGGCTGCAGTGGGTTACCGGGTGCCCCTAGAGGGTCCCCCAGAGCAGGCTCAGTGCAGGACCCAGGTGACAGGGCTCATCCAGCTGTGCTGGCTTTGTCACTAGACCCCTGGCTCTGGCTCAGGGGCAGCACGGGGCCTCTCACAAGGCTCCCAGCAGTGTCCCCAGAGACTGGGGGTGGCCAGAGAAGGACGCTCTCCCCTGCACCCCAAACTCTGGTACCTTCAGATCATGGCGCCCAGCTTCTTATGTACCCCCAACCCAGACTGTAAGCTCTCTGCCCTCACCTCACCTCCCTCCCTCCAAACCCAGACACGCCCTTGCAGCATATTACTGACATCCTGGAGTGACCCGCCCACAGGCCTGCACACAGGATGTGAGATCTGGAGGGGGCAAGTCCAGTTTCCTGAAGGCCCTCGGGGTGGGCAGGGATAACCCATCACCAACCTCTACAAGGTGGCCTGGGGGTGAAGCTCTAGGTTCAAGCCCCAGCACCATATGAGAGCAACAAAGATGAGCTCCAGCTGATGGATCAGCAGGCACCCCCCTCTGTCTCTCTCCATATCATAAAAATAAAATAACACAGAACACTGTGCAGGGGAGATGGCTCATCTGTGTGGTGCTCCCACACACTTCGAGCTGGACCTGCAGCGTCACACAGTGGGGCCCGGCTCTGCCCGGCTGGCCTGAGTCTCCAGGGCACATGGGGTCCCTTTGCCCAGCTCCCCAGGCAGGCCCAAGCCTGCAGCAGGCAGAAACAGGAGTTTCCAAGTAAACAAGGCACCACTGTTTCTCTGTGTTGTGGCCTGGCTGCATTTGGGACTCGCTTCTTTGTCCTGACTCTGAACCCTACCCCTGCCCCAGGGCATGGGGCATCTTTGTTTCTCCTGGGCAAGCCCAGACAGGGAGGACCTCAGGCTGGTGCTGGTGTGACTGGGAAGCACCTTAGATGTCTGCAGGGTCTCTGTCTCTCTCTCTCTTTGAGCTGAGGGTGGCTCTATCAGAACTCTGAGACATTCCCACAGCTGGAGGGGGTAGATGGGAGCAAGGATTCAGGATAGCTGTTACAAATGTAGGGGGGATGCCCCCAGCCAGCCAGCCAGCCAGCCAGCATCTCGAGGGCTGCACAGTGCCCAGGTCTCCCCGGTGCCTGTCTCCTGCCTCCAGTCAGAGGGGGGATGGTCACCACAGCTGCCCATGGCTTTAAGAAAGCAACTAGAGGGCAGGCAGGTGCAGGTGTGAGCTGTTCACAGCCAGCACCTGGGATGGGGCTAGGCTAGGAGGGGGGCGAGCAAAGGCCCAGGTGAGGGTTAGCATAATGGAGGCCTCCGTGCCCACACACACTCCAGCAGGAAAGTGGCTTTGGTCCCAAACGCCCCTTAATTCACACCTTAGCTAGGGACCAGCCCTGACTGGGAAGGATGATAGAAGGGCATGAGAAACAGCGCCTCAGGGGCCAGGTGGTGTTGTACCTGGTTGAGCACACGTGTTATAATGGACAAAGACCCAGGTTTGAGCCCCCAGCCCCCACCTGCAGGGTGGAAGCTTCATGAGTGGTGAAGCAGGGCTGCAGGTGTCTCTTCTCCCTTCCCTCTCAATTTCTGTCTGTCTCTATCCAATAAATGAGCAAAGATAAAGTTTTTTAAAAAGAGTTTAAAAAAAAAAAAACAGTGCCACACACCTGTCTTCACAGAGCAGCCGGACAATAATCAAACTGTGAAAGCAACCCAGCTGTCACCAGCTCGGTGCTAGCTACACACAGAGGGCTCTCATTTTCAGTCTCGAGAAGGAAAGCTATTCTGGGTTCAAGCCCCTGGCCCCCAGCTGCTAGGGGGAAGCCTTGTGAGTGGTGAAGCGGGACTACAGGTGCCTCTTTCTCTTTCTCCTTCTCTCTCCCTCTCTACTTCTCCCTGTCTCTATGAAAAAATATATTATTATGGCCATCGGGAGCCAAGGAGTCACTGTGCAGGCATGAGCCCCAGAAATAACCATGGTGACAAAAGAAAAGGAAAAAGACACAGTCATAAATGAAAGGGAAGGCATTCTGATTCACACCACAGCACAAACAGGCCTTGGAGATATCAGGCTTCATGAACTATGACAATGAGAAAAAGACAGATAATCAGACCCCACTCACATGAGGGCCCCAGAGGAGGGGGGCAGGGCTGGTGGGGTGGGAGGGAGTGGGGTGGTGTTTAAGGGGCTCAGGGTCTCAGCACTGTAAGACAAACATCTGGAGCTGAGTGGCATCCAAAGCTGACCACGCCACGGTGAGGACACTTAGACCACAGAGCTGTGTCCCCAAATGGGTTAAAACGCTCAGTCTTACAGTATATCTTGCCACCGTGAAAAATAAGGCCTGAACTCATGCCCTGTGGGAGCCAAGAGCTATCAGAGAACAGAGAGAGGAAAGGAAAGAAAGGACTGCCCTGCCCGGGGCCCAGCCGGAAATGAGGGCTGCTTCCCAGACCTCCCCCGGGGTCAGCTTCCTGGCAGTGCACGCCAAAAGGGAAATTAGAGGGCGACCCGGTGCCCCCGGCTTGATAAGAGGAAGTCATCAAGCCCCCTGGGGAAAATAAACGTGCTTTGGCGGGTGAGGGGAGGGAGTCTCGCTGAGAACCATGCTCGGGGTTAATGGCGCAGAGAGAGACTCCAGGCAGGGTGTTTCTGGGCATGCGGACCAGGGTGGGGGGTGTCCTTCAGCTAGGCGAAAGGCTGAGATCAGCAGGAGGGGCAGGCACAGGTCTCGCTGACAGCCATAAGTAAAGGGTTCTGACTCGGTGCTCCACAGTGGGTAGTGTGAGCCTGGGGAGATCAAGGGCACTGATGTAGGAGGTAAAAGTCTAAGGGGGGCCGGGCAGTGGTACACCCAGTGTACCACTGTGCATAAAGTGCTAAGCCCAAGGACCCTTGCAAAGATCAGGGTTCGAGCCCCCGACTCCCCACCTGCAGGGGGGATGCTTCACAAACAGTGAAACAGTTCTACAGGTGTCTCTCTTTCTCTGTCTCCCCCTCCCCTCTCAATTTCTCTCTGTCCTATCCAATAAAATGAAATAATAGTAACAATGGCCTCCAGGAGCAGTGGCTTCATAGTGTAAGGACTCAGCCCCAGCCCCAGTGATGGAGGCAAAAAAAAAAAGATCAGATTGTTCCCGAACTCAAGACGCACCTGGCAGCTCACAGCATGGAGGTGCACCCTGCCTGCCTGATGACAGCTTGCAGAAGAGTGGCCCCAGGTGGCATCACGGGGTGTGTGTGTGTGTGTGTGTGTGTGTGTGTGTGTGTGTGTGTGTGTGTGTTAAAAGGTGACTCAGGGATTTGAACCCTAGGCTCTGAGCTGAAGGAGGCACAGCCAGAGCCCTGTGGCACAGCGGCTAGCTGTGGCCGGTGTGTGATAGTGAGAGGCTGGACAAAAGCTCCTATGGCCAACATGCTGGTGGTGGCAGGGGGCAGGGCTCCTCAGATAAGAAGAGGGCCCTGGGTGGCTCAGTGGGTACAGCTCGTACAGCACCATGTGTGAAGCTGAGTTTGAGCCCTGTCACCACATGGGAGCACCTACCGTGCCCCCCTCTCTCTCTCTCTCTTTCTCTCTCTCTCCCTCCCTCCCTCCCTCGTTCCCTCAGCCCCTTTCTCCTTCCCTGAAGTAGTGAAAACACTGATCCAGGATGCAGATGGACCGTTTGGTGCATGCATGAGGCCCTTGGTCAATGCTCTGGTCCCACGTGAAAGGTCAGAAGAAACTACAACCTTGTGAAGGCGTGGCCACACAGTTGTGGTCTGCGCAGGCGTCACCTGGTCTCCTCAGGAACATTTCAGCTGGGACCTGCCTGGCTAAAAAGTGGTTGCCAAGGGTGGCATCCCAGAGGTGAGCACATGTTCAAAGGCCCTGAGACAGGAACTAGCTTGAAGTGCTGTGGCTGACACACAGGGATCAAAGAAGAGATTGCAACAGGCAAGTTGAGGAGGAGGGAGGGAGGGGACAGGCACTTACCCCAGAAGATAGGCTTGCCACCCACACCTTGTGTCCTGGGGACACAGGA
>NW_026648170.1:0-25667 GCF_950295315.1 Erinaceus europaeus | reverse complement strand
CAGCTGTCTGTCCACCAGGCCGGTCCCGGGCTGCCTTGACCCAACTTGTAAAGTCCGTGCCCGTGGCGCAGGTTCCACCCCGTCCCCACAGCGCCGGGGGAAGCTCCTTTGAGTGGGCGTCCCTCCTTCTCTGCCTCTGTCCCAGGTCCTTGCTTTGACTGTGGGGACCCTCATGGCTGCCGGGAGGGTCGGGTGAGGGGGTCCCCGTTAGCAGTAGCCGGGGGCGAACGGTGGCGGTGGACGGTACTCCTCGGGCAGCGGGGCCTTGCGGGCGTCCGGCGGGCACTCCTGGGGGGCCGGAGCACCGTGCGCGTCCTCCGGGGGGACCCCCGCGTCTCCGAGAGCCGAGGCCTTGGAGGGGGGCGTGGGGTCTCTGTCCTGGCTGCCCGGCCCCCGCGCGGCCTCCCGTGCTCCCGACGCCACGGCCGCCAGGTGGGACCTGAGCTGCTGGGGGACCTTCCTGCCGGCCTCGGGGAGCGTCTTCAGCCTCCGCCAGAGCCTCAGGCCGGCCTCCTGCAGCGGGGGTCTCGGGGGGCCCAGCTCCAGCCTCCAGGCGGCCTGCAACCCAGAGCCCCTGAGACACCGGGGCCACGGCCTGTCCCCAGGGCACCTCCATTCTGGGCCTCGGGCTCCTCCTCTTTCTCCTCCTTTAACTCCTTCCTTCTCTCTCTCCATTTCTCTTTCTTTCTTTCTTTCTTTCTTTCTTTCTTTCTTTCTTTCTCTTTTATCCATCCTTCCTTCTTTCCTTTCTTCCTTCCTTCCTTTCTTTTATCCATCCTTTCTTTCCTTCTTTTATCCATCCTTTCTTTCCTTTCTTTTATCCATCCTTTCTTTCCTTTCTTTTATCCATCCTTTCTTTCCTTCTTTTATCCATCCTTTCTTTCCTTTCTTTTATCCATCCTTTCTTTCCTTCTTTTATCCATCCTTTCTTTCCTTCTTTTATCCATCCTTTCTTTCCTTCTTTTATCCATCCTTTCTTTCCTTCTTTTATCCATCCTTTCTTTCCTTCTTTTATCCATCCTTTCTTTCTTTCTTTTATCCATCCTTTCTTTTTCTTTCTTTTTTTTTTTTATAATTTATTTCTTTATTGGGGAATTCATGTTTTACATTCACAGTAAATACAATAGTTTGTACATGCATCACATTCCCCAGATTCCCATTTAACAACACAACCCCCACTATGTCATTCATCATCCTTCATGGACCTGTATTCTCCCCACCCACCCACCCACCCACCCCAGAGTCTTTGACTTTGGTGCAATACTCCAATTCCATTTCAGGTTCTACTTGTGTTTTCTCTTCTAATCTTGTTTCTCAGCTTCTGCCTGAGAGTGAGATCATCCCATTCTTTCTTTCTTTTATCCATCCTTTCTTTCTTTCTTTTTAAAAAATATTTATTTATTTTTCCTTTTGCTGCCCTTGTTGTTATTGATGTCGTTGTTGTTGGCTAGGACAGAGAGAAATGGAGAGAGGAGGGGAGAGACAGAGAGGGGGAGAGAAAGACAGACACCTGCAGACCTGCTTCACCGCCTGGGAAGCGACTCCCCTGCAGGTGGGGAGCCGGGGGCTCGAACCGGGATCCTTACGCCGGTCCTTGCGCTTTGCGCCACGTGCGCTTAACCCCCTGCGCTACCACTTGACTCCCTCTTCCTTTTTTTCTTTCTTTCTTTCTTTCTTTCTTTTATCCATCCTTCCTTTCTTTCTTTCCTTGTTATTTACCAGAGCCCTACTCGGCTTCGGATGCTGCAGAGCATTGCATTGAACCTGGGACTTTGGAGCCTCAGGCATGAGAGTCCGTTTGCAGAACCATGATGCTGTCTGCCCTCCCCTCTTCTTCCTTCCTTCCTTCCTTTCTTGCTTTCTTCCTTTCTTTTTAAGACTTTTGTTTATGTGGTCCAGGAGGTGGCACTGTGGATAGGCCTTCGGACTCTCAAGCATGAGGTCCCAAGTTCAATTCCTGGCAGCACATGGACCAGAGTGATGTCTGGTTCTTTCTCTCTCTCCTATCATTTCTCATGAATAAATAAATAAAATCTTTAAAAAATAAATAAATAGGATAAAAAAGACTTGTTTCTTTAGTAGTGAGAAAGAAGAGAGAGAGAGAGAAGGAACTAGGCATCACTCTGTTCCATGTGCTTCTGGGGATTAAACTCAGGACCTCATGGCTGCGAGTCCAGTGATCAGATTAATTAATTGATTTGGCAGCGGGGGAGAGAGAAAGCAGGGCCAGGCAGTGGCGCACCTGGTTGAGCACACACGCCAGTGCACAGAGACCCGGGTTCGAGCCCCCGGCCTCCCCCTACAGGGGGGAAGCTTCACGAGTGGTGAAGCAGGGCTGCAGGTGTCTCTCTGTCTCCAGCGCTCCTCTCGATTTCTCTCTGTCTCTATCCAACAATAAATAAAATTGATTTAAAAGGGGGGGGGGTCAGAGCATCACTCTGGCACATGGGACGCTGGGCATCAAACCCCGGCCCTCAGGCCCTGGGTTCGAGCCCCAGTAACCCTCGTCTCCCAAAATCAGCCCAGAAACAGTGTGGCTTATTAAACAGCCGGGTGCTGCAACCCTGCCGTGCCCCTGCCACCCACCGTCACCCACCGTCACCCACCGCCCGGCCTTGTCACCTACCTGTGTGGGGGGGGACACTGGGGCAGGGGGTCGGGCTGGGAGGGGAGCTGTGGGCCAGCTCGGACACTGTGTAGTGGTACTGGAAGAGATCTTCATAATCCACATTTTCTGGATCTTTCTGTGAGGGTGGTTGGGATGGCTTGAGGCCCCGCCCCCCGGAGCCTTATAAGGAATTGGCCCAGCCCACAGCAGTGACTGGCATGTATAGGCCCCGCCCACTACACATTATAAGGAAACCACCCCGCCCACAACAGAATCTGGGCCACGCCCACCGCAGACTCTGGAGTCTTGGCCCCGCCCACAGCAGGCTCTGGAGCACAGGCCCCGCCCACAGCAGGCGATGTTGCTCCTAGGCCCCGCCCACAGCAGGCTCTGGTCCCCGGGCCCCGCCTACAGCAGGCTCTGGTTGAACAGGAATCACGGTGACATTCCTGCCCCACCCCAGGGACAAGCCCAAGAAGACCAAGGCCTTTGGGGGTTGAGGCAGGGCAACGGGGGCCTGGGGCGCCCTGTACCTCACCTGCCCGCACGGCTGCGTCAACAGCTGCTGGTGCGGCCTCAGCGGCTGCTGCTGGTGGAAAGCCACCAGGGCGTCCAGCGAGGGGTGCATCCTCGGCTCCCCGGGCACCTGGAAGTTTCCGGTGTCCAGCAGCTTCACCATGAAGTGACGGCAGCAGCCCGGGGCCCTGTGGGGACACGGAGGGGCTGGCACCTCCCACTCCCTCCGGCCAGCAGGGCTCCTCCCGCCCCAAGGGCCTGATGATCAATAAGGGGCGTTGGAGCCAGGCTCTTGTGTTAGGCCCCGCCCACCATGCCTTATTAGGAAGAACGCCCCGCCCACACCTTGATTGGCATATCCAGGATCCACCCACCACGCCTTACAAGGGTATATGCCCCACCCACAACCTTGACTGGCAGACTAGACTCTGCCCACCACACCGTACAAGGAAGCAACTGTGCTGGAATCAGACCCCACCCACCACACCTAATAAGGATGTATGCCCCGCCCACAATATTGACTGGCAGTCTAGACTCCTCCCACCACGCCTTACAAGGATGTATACCCCGCCCACAACCTTGACTGGCAGCATAAGCCCCGCCCTCCACACTTTATTAGGAAGCAGCTCCTCCCACAGCACAGCCACGACTGGCGTCTAGGCCCCGCCCACGATGCCTTATTAGGAAGAACGCCCCGCCCACACCTTGATTGGCACATCTAGGATCCACCCACCACACCTAATAAGGATGTATGCCCCGCCCACAACCTTGACGGGCAGCCCAAGCCCCGCCCCCACTCCTTATTAGGAAGCAGCTCCTCCCACAGCGCAGCCAGGACTGGCGTCTAGGCCCCGCCCACGACGCCTTATTAGCGCTGCCCGCTCCCGGGACCCCGAGCTGCTCCGGGAAGCCCACCCTGCCTCACCTGTAGGACAGAGTGTAGCCCACGTGGCTGTGACTGACCCTGACCAGGAAGGCCCCAGGCGGCTGGGTGTCCAGCAAGTCCTCTGCGTCCCTGGGTCGGGGGGCAAGAGGGGCAGGGGTTGAGGGGCAGCCGGGGGACCCACTGGCTGGGGGCAGGACACCACCCCGGACAGCATCCTCCCCAGCCGCGCGAGCTGTCTCCGGACCCTTCCTCTTTTAGGAAGTCTCTCGCTCTTCCTAAGAAATTAAATAAAGGGACGGGCGTGAGGATCCCGGTTCGAGCCCCCGGCTCCCCACCTGCAGGGGCGTCGCTTCCCAGGCGGTGAAGCAGGTCTGCAGGTGTCTGTCTGTCTCTCCCCCTCTCTGTCTTCCCCTCCTCTCTCCATGTCTCTCTGTCATAGCCAACAACGAACAACATCAACAATGGCAGTAATAATAACCGCAACGAGGCTGCAACAACTAGGGCAACAAAAAAAGGGGGAAAAATGGCCTCCAGGAGCGGTGGATTCATGGTGCAGGCACCGAGCCCAGCAATAACCCTGGAGGCAAAAAAAAAATTAAATCAAATATCGGAGTCGGTGGAGCGCACCTGTTCCCGCGCACAAGGCCCCGGGTTCGAGCCCCTGGTCCCCACCTGCAGGGGGGAAGCTTCCTGAGCAGTGGAGCAGGGCTGCAGGGGCCTCTGTGTCTCTCTCCCTCTCTGTCTCCCCCTTTCCTCTTGATTTCTAGAAATCTCTAGGCAGAATGAACAGATAAAAGTGTTTTTATTTAAAAATATTTCTTAGTCAGGCGGAGGGGAGACAGCATCATGGTTCTGCTAACAGACTCTCATGCCAGAGGCTCCAAAGTCCCAGGTTCAATCCCCTGCACCACCTTCAGCCAGAGCTGAGCAGGGCTGTGGTTAATATATATATTCTTGTTGTAGTTATTGATATCGTTGTTGTTGGACAGGACAGAGAGACATGGAGAGAGGAGGGGAAGACAGAGAGGAGGAGAGAAAGACAGACACCTGCAGACCTGCTTCACCGCCTGGGAAGCGACTCCCCTGCAGGTGGGGAGCCGGGGGCTCGAACCGGGATCCTTATGCCGGTCCTTGCGCTTTGCGCCACCTGCGCTTAACCCGCTGCGCCACCACCCGACTCCCCTAAAATATATATATTTCTTAGTGATTTAATACTGATTGACAGGAGAGTGATTTCTGTTCCCACCAGTTCTGATATTTTTAAAAGTTTTATCGGACAGAGAGATAAAGAGACAGAGAGACATCTGCAGCCCTACTAGACCGCTTGTGAGGCTCCTCCCCCATGCAGGTGGAGACCGGGGGGCTCGAACCTCGGTCCTTGGGTGTGGTAACAGGTGCACTCAGCCAACTGCACCGCCACCCGGCCCTCTTTTTAAAAAAAAAAATTAAAAAATTTTGTTTAGTACCCTCCTGCACTGCTGGTGGGAATGTCAATGGGTCCAACCTCTGTGGAGAACAGTCTGGAGAACTCTCAGAAGGCTAGAAATGGACCTGCCCTATGACCCTGCAATTCCCCTCCTGGGGATATATCCTAAGGAACCCAACACATCCATCCAAAAAGATCTGTGTACACATATGTTCTTGGCAGCACAATTTGTAATAGCCAAAACCTGGGAGCAACCCAGGTGTCCAACAACAGATGAGTGGCTGAGCAAGTTGTGGTCTATATACACAATGGAATACTACTCAGCTGTAAAACATGGTGACTTCACCGTTTTCAGCCGATCTTGGATGGACCTTGAAAAATTCATGTTGAGTGAAATAAGTCAGAAACAGAAGGATGAGTATGGGATGATCTCACTCTCAGGCCGAAGTTGAAAAACAAGACCAGAAAAGAAAACACAAGTCGAACGTGAAATGGAATTGGTGTATTGCACCAAAGTCAAAGACTCTGGGGTGGGTGGGTGGGGAGAATACAGGTCCATGAAAGATGATGAATGACATAGTGGGGGTTGTGTTGTTAAATGGGAATCTGGGGAATGTTATGCACGTACAAACTATTGTATTTACTGTTGAATGTAAAACATGAATTCCCCAATAAATAAATAAATTTAAAAAATTTGTTTAGTTTGACAGGACGGCGAGAAACGGAGAGGGAAGGGAGGAGATAGAGAGGGAGAGAGACAGAGAGACCCCTGCAGCCCTGCTTCACCACTCGGGAAGCTTCCCCCCTGCAGATGGGGCCCAGGGTCTCGAACCCGGGTCCTTGAGCACTGGGAACAGGTGTGTCACAGCCTCTGGTCACCCCCTCTCCTTTATTATTATTATTTAGAAGACAGAGGGAGACCCCAGATAGAGAGAGCTTCCTCCAGCGCAGTGGGGACTGGGCTCGGAGCCAGGTCCTGTGCAGGCTAGCTGGGTGCACTACCCAGTCCAGTGAGCTATCCCTCGCCCCCCCCCCCCCCCGTCCCAGTCCCTGTCCCCCAGGAGGTGAGCGGGATACTCACTGTCGGGAGATGGCGCCGTGGAACCAGGCGGGGATGTCGCCCTGGGCCAGGGATCCAGCCTGCGAGTGAGTGAACCAGTCCAGGAGGGGCGGCAGGGGCGGGGGCAGCCTCTGGCACTCGGCCACGGGGTCCTGGGGGCGGCGGGAGGGGGGAAGAGTCAGGCCCAGCTGCCTCCCCTCCCCTCTGTGCCAGGTTATGGCAGTGGCCAGTGGTGCCTCCTCCTCCAAGAAGCCCTCCAGGGTGGACAGGGCAGAGGCCAGGGGCTGAGTGTGTGTGTAAGAGAGAGAGAGAGAGACAGAACCCCAGTAACTAAGTGGGACCCCCACCCTCTTGCATCAAAATGCTAGGTGCTCCACCAGCCAATTTTGTCCCTTATTGGTTTGTTTTATTAAAAAATATTTATTTGGGTGGAGGGAAGATAGCATAATGGTTATGCAAAGAGGCTGTCACGCCTGAGGCTCCAACATCCCAGGTTCAATCCCCTGCACCACCATAAGCCAGAGCTGAACAGTGTTCTGGTAAAAATAAATAAATCAGGGAGTCGGGCGGTAGTGCAGCGGGTTAAGCGCACGTGGCACAAAGTGCAAGGACCAGCGTAAGGATCCCGGTTCGAGCCCCCGGCTCCCCACCTGCAGGGGAGTCGCTTTCCAGGCGGTGAAGCAGGTCTGCAGGTGTCTGTCTGTCTCTCCCCCTCTCTGTCTTCCCCTCCTCTCTCCATTTCTCTCTGTCCTAGCCAACAACGACGACATTGATAACAACAACAATAACTACAACAATAATAAAACAATGAGGGCAACAAAAGGGAAAATTTAAAAAATAAATAAATAAAAATATTTATTTTTTATTATTGGATAGAGACAGAGAGAAATTGAGAAAGGGAAGGGGGAGATGGAGAGAGACAGAGAGACACCGGCAGCCCTGCTCCTTCACCATTCGTGAAGCTTCCCCCCTGCAGGTGGGGACTGGGGGCTTGAACCCGGGTCCTTGTGCACTGTGATGTGTGTGCTTACCGGGTGCATCACCACCTGGCTCCCTGGTTTACTTTTAAAAACAATTAAGAGTGATTATTATTACTATTTATTAATATATTTTCCCCAGTGTCCCTGCCGAGCTCTGGCTGACGGTGGTGCTGGGGATTGAACCCGGGGCCTCAGAGCCCCAGGCGGGAGAGTCTGTGTGCACAACCGCTGTGCTGTCTCCTCAGCTTGGTTTAATATTTCTGTTTTACCTTTATTTTAAAAAAAACATATTTATTAGAGACAGAGAGAAATTGAGAGAGGACGGAGAGAGATGGAGAGGGAGAGAGACAGAGAGACACCTGCAGCCCTGCTTCACCACTTGTGAAGCTTCCCCCCTGCAGGTGGGGGCCAGGGTCTCGAACCCGGGTCCTTACACATGGTAACAAGTGCCCTCAGGTGGCTGCGACCTTGCTCAATCCCTTTTTATTTTCATTTCATTTCATTTTTAAAAATTAATTTATGTATTCATTTCGTTTTTGCCTCCAGGGTTATTGCTGGGGCTTGGTGCCTGCATTATGAATCCACTGCTCCTGGAGGCCATTACATCCCCTTTGCTGCCCTTGTTGTGGTTATTATTCTTCTTGCTGTTGTTGTTGGACAGGACAGAGAGAAACGGAGAGAGGAGGGGAAGACAGAGAGGGGGAGAGACAGACAGACACCTGCAGACCTGCTTCACCGCCTGGGAAGCGACTCCCCTGCAGGTGGGGAGCCGGGGGCTCGAACCTGGATCCTGATGCTGGTCCTTGCGCTTTGCGCCACATGCGCTTAACCCGCTGCGCCACCCCCCCAGAACCCTGTCCCTGTGTGTCCCCCCAGGCCACCGAACCCCGTCCCTGTGTCCCCCCCAGCCCCCCTTCCCTGCCATGTGGGGGTAGCAGGAACGTCCCCCCAACCCCGTCAGTGTGGGCTCCATCCCGTGGGGATCGGCCAGCAGGAATTCCAGGCCCAGGTGGCCGCCTGGAGACTCCGGGGGACTCGCCGTGTGCGAGTGGGTGACGGGGGGCTGGGCCTCCTCACCTGGGTGGGGCCGGGGGGTGCCCCAGGCTCCGGGGGCCGATGGCGGGCAGGGGGCTGGGCGGCCAGGGCCTCCGACCGCATGGTTCTCCGCCGGACGCTGTCTGCGGTGTCTCCCCCGTCCTCAAGGTCACAGAGCCCCAGGGGCTGACCTGGAGACACCGCCAGGATGTCGGACGCCAGGCCCCGTCTCTGGGCCCCTCGCTGGCCCCCACATGGGAAGCTGGGAGCCCTCCATCTCTGACCCCATCACTTCTGCCTCTGGCCTGGCCTCACCTCTTGGACTTGGGGCATCTCTTAACTGTATTTATTTTACTGGGTAGGACAGAGAGAAATGGAGAGGGGAGGGGGAGATAGAGACAGGCAAGACCCCTGCAGCCCTGCTCCACTGTGGGAAGTTCCCCTCCTGCAGGTGGGGACCGGGGTCTCGAACCTGGGTCCTTGTGCACTGTAGTGCCTGTGCTCAACCAGGGGCACCACCTGGCCCCTCCTATCATATTGTACACTGTTCTTCCCCATGGTTCCATGCTACCATATTCTGTCCTGTCCCTATTCCTATTCCTATTCCATTCCTCTCCTCTCCTCTCCTATTCCTCCTATTACTATCCTATCCTGTCCTGTCCTGTCCTGTCCTGTCCTGTCCTGTCCTATCCTATCCTACCCTATCCTATCCTATTCCTGTCCTGTCCTGTCCTATTCCTGTCCTGTCCTATCCTATCCTATCCTATCCTATCCCTGTCCTGTCCTGTCCTATCCCTATCCCTATCCCTATCTATCCTATCCTATCCTATCCTATCCTATCCTATCCTATCCTATCCTATCCTATCCTATCCTATCCTATCCTATTCCTTTCCTATCCTATCCTATCCTATCCTATCCTATCCCTGTCCTGTCCTATTATTCCTATCCTGTCCTATTCCTATTCCTATCCCGTCCCGTCCCGTCCCATCCCATCCCATCCCATCCCATCCCATCCCATCCCATCCCATCCCATCCCATCCCATCCCATCCCATCCCATCCCATCCTATTCCTGTCCTGTCCTGTCCTGTCCTGTCCTGTCCTGTCCTGTCCTGTCCTATCCTATCCTATCCTATCCTATCCTATCCTATTCCTGTCCTATTCCTATCCTTTCCTGTCCTATTCCTATCCTATCCTATCCTATCCTATCCTATCCTATCCTATCCTATCCTATCCTATCCTATCCTATCCTATCCTATCCTATCCTATCCTATCCCTGTCCTGTCCTGTCCTATTCCTATCCTGTCCTGTCCTATTCCTATCCTGTCCTGTCCTGTCCTGTCCTGTCCTGTCCTGTCCTATCCTATCCTATCCTATCCTATCCTATCCTATTCCTCTCCTCTCCTATTCCTCTCCTATTCCTATCCTATCCTATCCTATCCTATTCTCCTGTCCTATCCTATCCTATCCTATCCTTTTATTATTATTATTATTATTTAAAATAATTTATCTTTATTGGGGAATTCATGTTTTACATTCAACAGTAAATACAATAGTTTGTACATGCATAACATTCCCCAGTTTCCCATTTAACAATACAACCCCCACTATGTCATTCATCATCTTTCATGGACCTGTATTCTCCCCACCCACCCACCCACCCCAGAGTCTTTTACTTTGGTGTAATACTCCAATTCCATTTCAGGTTCGACTTGTGTTTTCTTTTCTAATCTTGTTTCTCAACTTCGGCCTGAGAGTGAGATCATCCCATATTCATCCTTCTGTTTCTGACTTATTTCACTCAACATGATTTTTTCAAGGTCCATCCAAGATCGGCTGAAAACGGTGAAGTCACCATTTTTTACAGCTGAGTAGTATTCCATTGTGTATCTAGACCACAACTTGCTCAGCCACTCATCTGTTGTTGGACACCTGGGATGCTTCCAGGTTTTGGCTATTACAAATTGTGCTGCCAAGAACATATGTGTACACAGATCTTTTTGGATGGATGTGTTGTGTTCCTTAGGATCTATCCCCAGGAGGGGAATTGCAGGGTCATAGGGTAGGTCCATTTCTAGCCTTCTGAGAGTTCTCCAGACTGTTTTCCACAGAGGTTGGACCAATTGACATTCCCACCAGCAGTGCAGGAGGGTTCCTTTGACCCCACACCCTCTCCAGCATTTGCTGCTGTGACCTTTTCTGATGTGTGACATTCTCACAGGAGTGAAGTGGTATCTCATTGTTGTCTTGATTTGCATTTCTCTGACAATCAGAGACTTGGAGCATTTTTTCATGTGTTTCTCAGCCGTTTGGACCTCTTCTGTGGTGAATATTCTGTCCAAGTCCTCCCCCCATTTTTGGATGGGGTTATTTGTTGTCTTGTTGTTGAGTCTGGCAAGCTCTTTATATATGTTGGTTATTAAACTCTTATCTGATGTATGGCATGTAAAGATCTTCTCCCATTCTGTGAGGGGTCTCTTGGTTTGGGTAGTGGTTTCTTTTGCTGTGAAGAAGCTTTTTAATTTGATGTAGTCCCATAGGTTTATACTTGCCTTAGTCTTCCTTGTAATTGGATTCGTTTCATTGAAAATGTCTTTAAAATTTATGCGGAAAAAAGTTCTGTCAATATTTTCCTCTAAGTATCTGATAGTTTCTGGTCTAACATCCAAGTCCTTGATCCACTTGGAATTTACTTTTGTATTTGGTGAAATACAGTGGTTCAGTTTCATTCTTCTGCATGTTTCAACCCATTGTTTCCAACACCATTTGTTGAAGAGACTCTGCTTTCCCCATGAAATAGTCTGGGCCCCTTTGTCAAAGATTAGCTGTCCATAGGTGTGGGGCCTCATTTCTGGGCTCTCAATTCTATTCCACTGGTCAGTGTGTCTGTTCATGTTCCAGTACCAAGCAGTTTTGATGACAATGGCCCTATAATACAGTTTGAGATCTGGGAGTGTGATGCCTCCAGTTCTGTTCTTTTTTCTCAAGATTGTTTTGGCAATTCTAGGTCTATCCTATCCTATCCTATCCTATCCTATCCTATCCTATCCTATCCTATCTTATCCTATTCCTATCCTATCTTATCCTATTCCTATCCTATCCTATCCTATCCTATCCTATCCTATCCTGTTCCTGTCCTATTCCTATTCTTCCATACTCTATTCTATTTATCCTATCCTATTATTCTTCCATACTTTATTCTATATATATATATATATATATATATATATATATATATATATATCTATATGTGTATATCCCTTTTGGTTGCCGTTCCCCGCCCCATGCTAAAAAATGCCCGTCGAGGCAAGTACGCCCAACAGAGGCAGGAAATGTTTTTTTAAGCTGATAAAGTTTTGCCCACAGAGGCAAAAAAAATGGCCCCCTCAGGCCCTCCCCTGGCAGCACACTGGTTCTTGTTGCCCGCTTACATGTTTCTCCATGTTTGTGCCAGCTTCTTTTTTGAAAATGCCTGTACAATATAGGTTTCTGTTCACCCTACACCCGATACTGTGGTCATTTAGTTAAAAAGAAAAGGGGGAATATGTTGGCATTCTTCATGCTGGTTTGCTCCCCTTCCCCCACCTCTGAGAGAAATGGTTTGGCCCTTGCTAGTTTCGCGCCCCACTTTCTCCCCACCCCGTATGCTAAGGACGTCCAGAGTCCCAGCAGCAGCCCAGGAGGAAGAATGATGGAGAAGCACATGGTGTGGTGATTTGCCCGTTCGTGAATAAAGATTAAACTGCAGCTTCCCAGCCCAGCCGTGTGTCCCCGAGTCTCTGTCTCTGTCTACCGCCATGACGCTAGCCCGGCCTGCTGGAGCCCCCGAACATTAACAACAAACAACAACAGTTGCTCTTTTTATTGTTGTTGTGGTTATTATTGTTGTAGTTATTGATGTCGTTGTTGTTGGATAGGACAGAGAGAAATGGAGAGCGGAGGGGAAGACAGAGAGGGGGAGAGAAAGACAGACCTGCTTCACTGCCTGTGAAGAGACTCCCCTGCAGGTGGGGAGCCGGGGCTCCAACCAGGATCCTTACGCCGGTCCTTGCGCTTTGCGCCATGTGTGCTTAACCCGCTGCGCTACCGCCTGTCTCCCTTCCATACTTTATTCTATCCAATCCTATCTTATTTTACTATTTTCTATTCTGTTCTATCCAGATTCTACTCTTCCACATTGTACACTAGTCTCCCATGTTATAACCTATTCTGTTCTGTCCTTTTTCTACTAATATATATATATATATATATATATATATATATATAATGTATAATATATATTATATATATATGGCCTTTATTCATCTTTTTCTTTACCTTTTCTTTTTCTTCCTTTGGAGAGAGACAGAAAGAAACTGAGGGGGCAAGGAGAAGATAGACAGGGAGAGAGAGGGAGAGGGAGAGAGACCTGCAGCCCTGCTTCACCACTCGTGAAGCTTTCCCCCTGCAGGTGGGGACCGGGAGCTCAAACCCGGGTCCTCGTGCCTGGGAACAGGTGCGCTCAGCCCAGTGGGCCACCGCCCGGCGCCAAGCAGGGTCTCTGTCTGGCTCTGCACCCCCCGCACACACACATTACGGCCACCCTGGGGTGGTGGGGGAGTTTCCTGGGGTCCCCAGCGTCTGGTGGTGCTGACAGGGGGGCTGAATTGGGGTCCTAATTGTAGTAACTGACTGGTGACGAATGGGGTGGCTTCCTCTCTCCTGCCCCCCATGTCGGAGGGCCCTGAATTTGCACGTCCCCCCCCAGCCCCACCCTTTGCTTTCCCCAACGGGTCAAGCTGTCTGTCCCCCAGTCGGCCAGCCCCCGTTCCCCCACGCCCCCCACCCCGGGGACTCAGGGGACCTCAGGGGCAGCCACACTTACCTCTTGCCCTGCGGGGAGCATAGCTTTCGTTTCAGGGGACCCACGTCACTGGGGGGCGGGGCCGGCTGGGGTTCCTGCTTCCTGGCAGGTGAGCCTCGGGGTCGGGGGGCAGGGCCTCGAGGTGCAGGAAGGCAGGCCGCCACTTCCACCCAGTTTCTAGGGAGCCCTGGGGGGGGAGAGCAGGGCATCCTGGGACACTCAGAGGAATTGGGGTCCCATCCACAGCTGGGGCTGGAGGTGACACTCGTATTCATAACCGCAATACTACTACTACAACTAGTAATAATATAATCAACGGGGGCTGGGAGCTAGCTTACCAGGCAGTCCTGCGTTTGAGCCCTGGCACCACATGGAAGGTTCTCAGACACCAGGAGAAGCTCCAGTCAGTCTTTCTCTTCCTACTTCTCACTCTGAATTGGGAGATTTGCCGGGAGTAGAGAAGTCCTGTGTGTCACTACAGACCCCCAGCAGTGGGGGGCACAAAATTGTAGCTGGGGGAGGGGGACAGGAAAGATGACAGAGTGCACACCTTGACGTGTGAGGCCCTGGGTTTGGGGTCCGGCACCCCGTGGAATCACCGTGCGCTGGGAGGAGCTCTGGGGACGGTGAGGCAAGGCCGTGGGGGGTCTCTCCTCCTGTGTCTAAAATGAAAAATAGGAAGTTGGACTGTGGGGTGGGGGGAAGGAGGCCGGGCGGTGGCGCACCTGGTTGAGCGCACACATGACAGTGCGCAAGGACCCGGGTTCAAGCCCCTGGTTCCCCACCTGCAGGGGGAAAGCTTCACAAATGGTGAAGCAGGGCTGCGGGTGTCTCTCTGTCTCTATCTAGTAATAGATAAGTAAGTAAATATATAAAAAAGTAAGTTAGGGGAGAAGGGCGGTAGCGCAGTGAGTTAAGTGCACGTGGCACAAAGCGTCAGGATCCCGGTTCGAGCCCCCGGCTCCCCACCTGCAGGGGAGTCGCTTCCCAGGCGGTGAAGCAGGTGTGCGGGTGTCTGTCTTTCTCTCCCCCTCTCTGTCTTCCCTTCCTCTCCCCATTTCTCTCTGTCCTATCCAACGACGACGACATCAACAACAATAACTACAACCATAAAACAAGGGCAACAAAAGAGAATAAATAATATATATATATATATATATAGAAAGTTGGGCTGGGGAGACAGACAGCACAATGATTCTGCACATAGACTCTCCTGCCTGAGGCTCTGAGGTCCTGGGTTCCATCCCCAGCACCACCATCAGCCAGAGCTCAGCAGGCCTCTGGGGAAATAATAATAATGTAATAATAGTAATAGGAGGCAGCTCAGGGGTTCTGCAAACAGACTCTCCCGCCTGAGGTTCTTAGGGTTCCAGGTTCCATCCCCAGCACCACCAGCAGCCAGAACTTAGCCCCTCTCTGGTCTCTCTCTCCGATCTCCTTTTCTCATTAAAATAAAATAATCGTAATAAAAACATTCGTCCGAGGTGGTCCATGGGGTGACAGAGTGGACAGAGTGCTGGGCTCTCAGGCCTGAGCCTCCTCCCTGCTGTCCCGGCTGCTGGAGGAAGGCCTGCTTCTCCCTTAACAAATCAATCCTGGAAGTCAGCTTTATCTGACAGGACAACAGAGAAATCGAACAGTGAGGGTGCGAGAGACAGAGAGACACCGACAGACACACCTGCAGCCCTGCTCTACCACTGGGGAAGCTTCCCCCCTGCAGGTGGGATCCAGGGGCTCGAACCCGGGTCCTTGTGCCTGGGAACAGGTGCGCACCATCTGGCTCCTTTTTTTTTTTTTTTACATTTATTTATTTTCCCTTTTTGTTGCTCTTGTTTTTCATTGTTGTTATCGATGTTGCTGTTGTTGGCCAGGACAGAGAGACATGGAGAGAGGAGGGGAAGACAGAGAGGGGGAGAGAAAGACAGACACCTGCAGACCTGCTTCACCGCCTGGGAAGCGACTCCCCTGCAGGTGGGGAGCCGGGGGCTCGAACTGGGATCCTTACGCTGGTCCTTGGGCTTTGTGCCACGTGCGCTTAACCCGCTGCGCTACCGCCCGACTACTGAGATTTTTTATATATACATTTATTTATTTCCTTTTGTTGTCCTTGTTTTATTGTTGTAGTTATTATTGATGTTGTTGGATAGGACAGAAAGAAATGGAGAGAGGAGGGGAAGACAGAGGGGGAGAGAAAGACAGACACCTGCAGACCTGCCTCACCGCCTGTGAAGCGACTCCCCTGCAGGTGGGGAGCCGGGGGCTCGAACAGGGTCCTCAGGCCGGTCCTTGTGTTTGGCGCCTCCTGTGCTTAACCCGCTGTGTTGCCGCCCGACACCCCCGCCCCCCCGCTCCTGATTTTTTTATTATTTTTTTACAGTGGCAAAAATGAATCGTTGGTTTCAAGAGGCAACGCATCCAAGTTGGACATTTTTAAAGACTGATTGACAGAATATGTGCTTTTTGTCTTTATTTATTGGTTGGATCGAGACGGCCAAAAATCAAGAGGGAAGGGGGGAAGAGAGAGGGAGAGAGACAGATAGACGCCTGCAGCCCTGCTTCACCACTTGTGAAGCTTCCCTGCTGCAGGTGGGGACCGGGGGCTCGAACCCGGGTCCTCGTGCACTGTGACACGTGCGCTCAACCAGCTGCGCCACCACCGGGCCCGTTTATTTATTTATTTTTAATCTGTTAATTTATGAGAGAGAGAGACAGACAGACAGACACAAGCAGAGCCTCCCTCTGGCTTCTGTGAGGTTAGGGATGGAACCCGGGGCCTCAGGCCTGAGTCCAGTGCTCTAACCACTGCACTCCCTCCCTCCCAAGCCTCACTCTCCTAACAGCCGTGGGGGCCCTGGGCCCAAAGCCTGGCCCCCGTCACCCGGACGTAGGACCCAGGACAAAGACAGCTCACAATACAACAGAAAAACCAAGGGAAGCATTTTCCCGGGGGGCTGCTCCTCCAAACACACCTCTTCCTCCCTCCCTGGTGCAGAGGGCCGCGTCCCCCCTGGGGGAGGGGGAGTCCAGTTTGGTCCTGCTGGCGCCCTGCTCTTGGCTGGGGCTGGGCACAAGCTAAGGGTCCCGAGTGTCATCAGAATCAGCCCCTTGCCGGGGGACACGGGTAAAACGGGGTGGAGGGCCCTCTGGGAGTGGACTCGGGGGTGCTGGGACCCAGCCCCACAACCCCAATACGAGGCCACTTGGGGGCCTGCTGAGCTCTGGCCGCTGGTGGTGCGGGGGCTTGAACCCGGGACCTCGGAGCCTCGGGCAGGAGGGTCTGTTTGCAGAACCCCTGCGCTGTCTCCCCGGCCCTAAAGTCAATTTTAAGCTTTGAAAAAAAAACGTATTTTTTAAAGGATTTTATTCACTAATCAGAGGAAGAGCAGCGCCTGCCGGTGGCATGGGGCGCCCGGGATGGGGACCGACCTGGTGCTGGACAGCCGTGCTCTGGCCGCCACGCCGCCTCCCAGAATGCCCCACACTCAACTTCCAAAAATCGCTTTTATTTACTTATTATTGGACAGAGACAGAAATCGAGACGGGGGAGACAGAGACCCCTGCAGCCCTGCTTCAGCGCTCGTGAAGCATCCCCCCTACAGGTGGGGCCTGGGGGCTCGAATCCGGGGCCTTGTGTTTGGTGACAGGTGTGGCCCCCGCCCCGGGCTTGTTTCTCGTTCTCTTGCTTCCAGACCTGACCAGAGACGCAGACACGAGGCGACTGTCCTGGGGGGGCCCTCTGCCATGCTCGGAGCTTCCTCAGGCACCGTGGGGCTCCCCTGTGGGCCCGGGGCCTTGACAGCGGGGGCCCCGCTCCATCACGTGCCCCGTGTCCCCCCTTGGCGCCGGTGGGGGAGTCGGGGGTCACGTGTCTTCCAATGAGCTTTAACTGTGTCTGCGCCAGGGTCCCGGCCCTGGGCCGGCTGGGGGCTGCTGGTCCGTCGGTTCATTTCAGGACTTGGGGGAGGGGGCGAGTCACCGCCAGGCTGGGGACCGTGGTTCCTGGGGACGGTCTCCCACGGTCTCTGGGGGGAGAGTAGCTGGGGCCCCGAGGCTGAGCCCCGAGTCCCATGGAGCCGCACCCCAAGTCCACAAGTCCGCGAGTCCCCGGGGCCGTGCTGGTCCGGCTTGGCTGGACGGTCGCCGAGAGCGGTGCCCCGGGGCCGCGGCCCCTCGCCGCATTGGTCCTTTGCTGTGGTTGGGGCGCCGGCCGGTGGCCCCGAAGGTCCTGCCCGCCGTGAGCCGTGAGCCATGAGCCATGGCCGGGTCCCAGGGCTCGCGGCCTGGGGGGGGGGTCGGCGGCTACAACAGGAGGCAGCGGAAGAAGCCGGCTCTCCTCGGGGGGTCGGGCGTGATCTTCACACCTTGGCTGCTGCCCTGGGGGCTGTTCCCTTCCTGGGGGGGTCCCCCGTCAGGCCCAGACACAAGGAGGGGCGCCCACTAAGCCACACTGTTCCCCCTCAGACGTCCGTCACCCATCATCTGTCCACCTCCATCCATCCACTATCCATCCATCCATCCATCCATCCATCCATCCACCATCCACCCACCAGCCACCCACCACCCAGCAGCACCAAGCAGCACCCCACGCTGCCCCGGCGGGCGGCTCTGGGTCCGGGGCCCGAGGTGGGTGCTGGGTGCAAGCCACTCACCAGCTTCTTGTCCACCTTGGACTTGATGTCTCTGGCCAGGGAGAAGAAGGCCTGGGGGAGGGGTGGGCGGGGGGTGGGTGTCCCGGACGGGCGCCGCTGGAGGGTCTCCCCCACCTCCGATGGCTCAGCTCAGCCCCCGTCCGGACGCCCCCAAGCTCCCAGGGACGCGCCCCACAGGTGGACACCGAGTTGGGGGGCGGCCCGGGACCCACGTTCTCCACGTTGATGTTGGCCTTGGCGCTCGTCTCCATGAACTTGATCCCGTAGTCCAGGGCCAGCTGGGGACATGGGGACGGCTCAGTGCGGGGCCACCCGCCACCCGCTGCTGTCCGCGGGGAGGGACTCGAACCCCAGGCCCAGCGGGAATGGGCCCCTGTGCCCCACTGGGTAGCTACAGACACCCTGCTCTGTGTCACCTGTCCCCACCATCTCTCCTACTGTGTCACCTGTCCCCATCTTCTCTCCCCGTGTCACCTGTCCCCACCTTCTCTCCCCCTGCTGTGTCACCTGTCCCCACTTTCTCTCCTGCTCTGTGTCACCTGTCCCCACCTTCTCTCCTGCTCTGTGTCACCTGTCCCCACCTTCTCTCCTGCTCTGTGTCACCTGTCCCCACCTTCTCTCCTGCTCTGTGTCACCTGTCCCCACCTTCTCCCCCTGCTCTGTGTCACCTGTCCCCACCTTTTCTCCTGCTCTGTGTCACCTGTCCCCACCTTCTCTCCTGCTGTGTCACCTGTCCCCACCTTCTCTCCTGCTATGTGTCACCTGTCCCCACTTTCTCCCCCTGCTCTGTGTCACCTGTCCCCACCTTTTCTCCTGCTCTGTGTCACCTGTCCCCACCTTCTCTCCTGCTGTGTCACCTGTCCCCACCTTCTCTCCTGCTATGTGTCACCTGTCCCCACCTTCTCTCCTGCTGTGTCACCTGTCCCCACCTTCCCCCTGTTCTGTGTCACCTGTCCCCACCTTCTCTCCTGCTGTGTGTCACCTGTCCCCACCTTCTCTCCTGCTGTGTGTCACCTGTCCCCACCTTCTCTCCCCGCTCCGTGGACACCTGTCGCTTGTCGCTGACGTCACACTTGTTCCCCAGGATCATCTTCTCCACGTCGGCTGAAGCGTGCTGGGGGCGGGGGCGGAGGGGTCAGACGTCACAGCGGGGCCCCCACCCCATCCCGGTGTCAGAGACAGACAGGAGGAAAGATGCCTCAGACCCCCAAGTCTGCAGCTCCCACGGGGGGGAAGGGGGCGGCTGGGGCTCAAACCCGGGGCCTCCCGCTAGGCGGACGAGGCGCGCTCTAGGGTGAGCACCCCTCCATCTTCAGGGTCCCGGCCCCCCACCCAGAGCCCAGGGGCCTGTCTGTCGCCGTGTCTCCAGGAGAATAAAACTTGTAAAGGACGCCGGCCCATCGCAGGGCTGAGGAGACGGCGGCCGGCCCTGCACAGATCCCGCCGGAGGCCCCGAGGCCCCGGGTTCAACCCCCGGCTCCACCAGCAGCCAGAGCTCAGCCGGGCCCTGGGGATTCAGCCTCAGGCCGTCGGGGGCTGGCCGTCCCGTCCCCGCGTGGGCAGCTCTGTGGGGCAGGTCGGACACGTCGGCCAGAGGACAGGCGGCCGGGGAGGGAGGGGGCGCTGCAGGCTGGAGAGGGGGCGCCGCATGCAGGGGGGCTGCAGGCTGGAGAGGGGGTGCCGCATGCTGGGGGCTGCAGGCTGGAGAGGGGGCCCGCATGCGGGGGGGGGGGGGGGGCTTGGCGCTGCAGGTCTCCACGCTCCCCTTTCCTCGGAGGGAAAAAGCAGAAGCGGCCCGGGAGGGAGGGGCACAGGAAGCACGAGCCGCTCAGGCCTGGGACCTCGGGTTCGAGGCCTGGGAGGGAGGCCGTGTGCCCCCAGCTGCCCCGCAGCCGCCCGCACAGAGCAAACACTGCGGGCTCCTGGCAAGCAGCCCGGGCTCCCTGGGGGCAGAGGGTGGCGGGGTCACACCGGGGGGGGGGGGGGGGGGGCTGCCTCCGCACAGGTGCCCACAGGTGCCCGGGCCGGCTGGGCGCTCACCTCCTCGATGTTGCGGACCCAGTTCCGGATGTTGAGGAAGGACTTCTCGTTGGTGACGTCATACACCAGCAGGATGCCCTGGGGGCGGGGCGCAGACAGGTGGGGACCCGAGTGTCCCTGAGTGACCCACCCGGCTCGGCCCGGTGCCTCCCCCAGCGCCGCGGGGCCTCCCGGGGGTGTCACCTCCCAGCCCCGAACAAACGGGGGGACGGCGGACGGCCCACCTACCATGGCGCCTCTGTAGTAAGCTGTGGTGATGGTGCGGAAACGTTCCTGCCCCGCTGTGTCCCTGCGGGCACGGGGCACGGGGTCACAGGAGCAGGGGCTCATGGGAGCAGGGGCTGGGGGCTCAGAGACCAGGGCACAGGGAGGGGGGGCTGGGGGCTCAGAGACCAGGGCACAGGCTGGGCACAGGGGGCGCGGCCTCACCAGATCTGCAGTTTGATGCGTTTGCCATCCAGCTCGATGGTCCTGATCTTGAAGTCGATTCCTGGGGGTAGTGTGGGGGGGTGTCACCATCTGCCTGTCACCGCGGGGGCTGCGGACATGGGGGCTCGGCTGTCCCGGCCACACCCCCACCCCCACCCGCATCAGCTCTGTAGCCCCTGCCCTCCCCTGTGTCTCACACCTTGGGGGGCAGCAGGCCAGGTGAGGGGGCCCCCACAGCACAGCTGGGTCACAGGGAGAGGGGGATGGATGGATGGATGGATGAATGATGGATGGATGGATGGATGGATGGTGGATGGTGGATGATGGATGGATGGATGATGGATGGTGGATGATGGATGGATGGATGATGGATGGATGGATGATGGATGGATGGATGGATGGATGATGGATGGATGGATGGATGATGGATGGTGGATGGATGATGGATGGATGGATGATGGATGTATGGATGATGGATGGATGTATGTATGGATGATGGATGGATGGATGGATGGATGATGGATGGTGGATGGTGGATGGATGGATGGATGATGGACGGATGGATGATGGATGGTGGATGATGGATGTATGGATGATGGATGTATGGATGATGGATGGATGGATGGATGGATGATGGATGGATGGATGGATGTATGGATGGTGGATGGATAGATGGATGATGGATGGATGATGGATGGATGATGGATGGATGGTGGATGGATGGATGGATGATGGATGGATGATGGATGGAGGGATGGATGGATGGTGGATGGATGGATGGATGGATGGTGGATGGATGGATGGATGATGGATAGATGGATGGTGGATGGTGGATGGATGATGGCCGGCCGGTCAGAAGCACGAGGACGCAGTGGCGGCAGAGGCCGGCCGCGGGGACTGGCAAAGTCCTGTCCCCCAGAGGCGACAGGGGTGTTTTGAGAGGATCCCGGTGGGGACCCCGGGACCGTCCTGCCGAGGCCGCCCCGCCCGTCACAGCCACAGGCCCGAGTCTCCCCGTGGAGTCGGGTCCCAGGCCAGGTGTCGGGGCTGCGGGGTGGGGGCTCTGGGTCTCGAGAGTGTCAAGGGCGGCTCCCGGGGCCGCCACGATCAATAAATACACCTTACGAGGGGAAGAAAAAAGGAGAGAGAGAAAGAGGAGGCCCCGGGTTCGAGCCCCAGGCAGGGGGTGTGCACGGCTGCTGAGGGGACGGGCCGGGGGTCCGCCAGGGGCCAGGCTCGAGGGTCCCCGTGACCTCAAGGCCACAGAGGACACAGCAGAGACGTCCCCCCGGCGGGAGAGCGGGTGGGCCTGCACCCCACCGTCCTGGGCTCCGGATGCTGGCAGGTGAACCCCTGACCATCTCTGACCTATGAACCCCAAGGTCACCTGTGACACCCGAACCCCCAGACCATCTCTGACCTCTAACCCCAGACCATCTCTGACCTCTAAACCCCAGACCATCTGACCCCTGAACCCCAGACCATCTCTGACCTATGAACCCCAAGGTCACCTCTGACCCCTGAACCCGAAGACCATCTCTGACCCCTGAACCTGAAGACCATGTCTGACCTATGAACCCCAAGGTCACCTGTGACCCCTGAACCCCCAGATCACCTCTGACCCCTGAACCCGAAATCATCTCTGACCCCTGAACCCCCAGACCATCTCTCTATGAATCCCCTGATCACCGGTGACATCTGAACCCCCGGAATACCCCTGACCTCTGACCTCCCAGATCACCTCTGACCCACGGACCCCACATCATCGTCTCCGAACCACGAAGCCCCAAACACTCCCGAGATCCTTCCTGACACCGAGCGCCCCCAAGTCATGTCTGACGCCGGAACTGCCCCCGACCCCCGACCCATGACCTCCCGAAACCCTCCCTGAGCTCCTGGCCCTCCGACCGCCTCTCCCTCCCTGACCTCTGAACCCTCCCTGACCCCTGACCCCCAGATCCCCCCCCGCCCCGGCGCGGCCCGCCCCCGCGCGGCGCTACCGATGGTGGAGATGAAGGTGGAGTTGAAGGCGTCCTCGGAGAAGCGGAACAGGACACAGGTCTTCCCCACGCCCGAGTCCCCGATGAGCAGCAGCTTGAACAGGTAGTCGTAGGTCTTCGCCATATTACTCTCTCCCCGCGACGGGAAGCGCGCCCGGCGCCGCGCCACTGGCCCGCCGCCCCGTCCATCAGCGCCGCGTCCGCCGCTCATTGGCCACCGGCCCGCCGAGCCCCGCCCCCGCGCCCCGCCCGCCCGTCGCGAGGAGACCCCGGGGGCCGGGGTCCGCCGCGCCGAGCCGGAAGCGGCCTCTGATTGGTCGACGCGAGAGACAAGGCGGGTCGCGATTGGCCAGCCTCGGGGAGGCGAGGGGCTTCAAATGCGAGGTCGGGGCGTGGCCTCCGGGGGCCCCGCCCACTCCGGCCCGGCTCCACGCAGGCCCCGCCCTCCGGGGTGGGAGGGGGAGCGGGGGCGTGGCCAACGGCTGCGCGCGCCCGCGGCCCGGGGTGGGCGGGGTCCATGTGGCGGCGCACGCGCGGTGACGCCGGCGGGAACGGGAAGGGCGGGTCGTCCCGCTCGGGGAGGAGGCGGGGGGGGGGGGGGGGACCCCAAAATGGGCGGCGTGTCCCGCGCCCGGAAATAGCGGCCGAGGCCGCCTCCGCGAGATTTGGGGTTCACTTCCCCAAACTGCCGACCCTCCGAGCCTGCAGCCCCCCAAGTCCAGTCAGGGGCCCAAAATCCTGTCAGGGACCCCTAAACCATGTCAGCCCCCCAAATCCAGACAGGGACCCCTAAACCATGTCAGCATCCCAAACCCAGTCAGGGACAACCCAAATCCAGTCAGCACCCAAACCCAGTCGGGGACCCCCAAACCCAGTCAGGGACCCCAAATCCTGTCAGGGACCCCCAAATCCAGTCAGCAACCCTAAACCCAGTCAGGGACCCCAAAACCCTGTCAGGGACCCCAAACCCTGTGAGGGACCCCCCAAATCCTGTCAGCAACCCTAAATACAGTCAGGGACCCCCAAATCCTGTCAGGGGCCCAAAATCCTGTCAGGGACCCCTAAACCATGTCAGCCCCCAAATCCAGACAGGGACCCCTAAACCATGTCAGCATCCCACACCCAGTCAGGGACAACCCAAATCCAGTCAGCACCCAAACCCAGTCAGGGACCCCAAATCCTGTCAGGGACCCCCAAATCCTGTCAGGGACCCCCAAATCCAGTCAGCAACCCTAAACCCAGTCAGAGAGCCCCTGGCCCTGTCAGGGACCCCCAAATCCTGTCAGGGACCCCTAAACCATGTCAGCACCCAAATCCAGTCAGGGACCCCCAAATCTTGTCAGCAACCCTAAACCCAGTCAGGGACCCCCAAACCCTGTCAGGGACCCCCAAGTCCTGTCAGCAACCCCAAACCCAGTCGGGGGCCCCCAAATCCTGTCAGGCACCCCCAAGTCCTGTCAGCAACCCTAAACCCAGTCAGAGAGCACCAGACCCTGTCAGGGACCCCCAAATCCTGTCAGGGACCCCTAAATCATGTCAGCACCCAAACCCAGTCGGGGACCCCCAAACCCAGTCAGGGACCCCCAAGCCCTGTCAGCACCCAAACCCAGTCGGGGACCCCCAAACCCAGTCAGGGACCCCCAAACCCTGTCAGCAACCCTAAATACAGTCAGGGACCCCCGAAATCCTGTCATGGACCCCCAAATCCTGTTAGGGACCCCCAAATCCTGTCAGCAACCCTAAACCCAGTCAGAGAGCCCCAGACCCTGTCAGGGACCCCCAAATCCTGTCAGGGACCACTAAACCATGTCAGCCCCCCAAATCCAGACAGGGACCCCTAAACCATGTCAGCATCCCAAACCCAGTCAGGGACAACCCAAATCCAGTCAGCACCCAAACCCAGTCGGGGACCCCCAAATCCTGTCGGGGACCCCAAATCCTGTCAACAACCCTAAACCCAGTCAGGGACGCCCAAACCCTGTCAGGGACCCCCAAGTCCTGTCAGCAACCCTAAATACAGTCAGGGACCCCCGAAATCCTGTCAGGGACCCCCAAATCCTGTCAGGGACCCCCAAATCCTGTCAGCAACCCTAAACACAGTCAGGGACCCCCAAACCCTGTCAGGGACTCCCAAATCCTGTCAGCAACCCTAAACCCAGTCAGAGAGCACCAGACCCTGTCAGGGACCCCCAAATCCTGTCAGGGACCCCTAAATCATGTCAGCACCCAAACCCAGTCGGGGACCCCCAAACCCAGTCAGGGACCCCCAAGCCCTGTCAGCACCCAAACCCAGTCGGGGACCCCCAAACCCAGTCAGGGACCCCAAATCCTGTCAGGGACCCCCAAACCCTGTCAGGGACCCCCAAATCCTGTCAGCAACCCTAAATACAGTCAGGCACCCCAAAACCCTGTCAGGGATCCCCAAATCCTGTCAGGGATCCCCAAATCCTGTCAGCAACCCTAAATACAGTCAGGGACCCCCAAACCCTGTCAGGGACCCCCAAACCCTGTCAGGGACCCCCAAATCCTGTCAGGGATCCCCAAATCCTGCCAGCAACAGTAAACCCAGTCAGAGAGCCCCAGACCCTGTCAGGGACCCCCAAATCCTGTCAGGGACCCCTAAATCATGTCAGCACCCAAATCCTGTTAGGGACCCCCAAATCCAGTCAGCAACCCTAAACCCAGTCAGGGACCCCCAAATCCTGTCAGCACCCCAAATCCAGACAGGGACCCCTCAACCATGTCAGCATCCAAAACCCAGTCAGGGGCCCCCAAACCCAGTCAGGGACCCCCAAATCATGTCAGCACCCCAAATCAGAGCCCCAAGTCACACTCGGCACCCCTGGTGTCCCCCCAGTCCCGTCAGGGCTCCCCAACTCCGCCAGGCTCTCCAAGGCGCTCGGGCGGCAAGTTCACACAGCACCCCAGAGCCATGCGGGGCCCGAGCCACCCGGCACCCCAACACCCAGTCGGGCCCCAGACCCACTCAGCACCCCAAATCCATGGCCCCCAACCAGCCGGCACCCTACCCAAGTGACGTCCCCACTAGTCATCCCCCAAGTCCTGTCAGCACCCCAGAAATCTCAGCGCCCAGCCAGCCACACTCACACATTCAGCCCCGAACACCGGCAGCACCCCAATCCTGTCAGCACCCCCAGATCCACCCAGCCACAAACTCTCTCAGCACCCCCAGTCCT